>NC_022012.1:36382338-36423457 GCF_000317375.1 Microtus ochrogaster
GCATTCTTGTGCATCTTCCCTGTGGAGGGATGGAGGACCAATGGGACAAGGCATTCTTGTGCATCTTCCCTGTGGAAGGAAGGAGGACCAATTGGACAAAGCATTCTTGGGCATTCTCCCTGGGGAGGGATGGAGGACCAATTGGACAAAGCATTCTTGGGCATCCTCCCTGGGGAGGGATGGAAGACCAATGGGAAAAAGTATCCCTTCTTCTCAGACTTTTCATGGGTGCAAAGTAGATATTAACCCAGCCTCTAAACCACAACTAGAGAATTAAATTTATTAAAATCCCTAAGACAGAAGATTAACCTTTTGGTTCCTTTAAGTTGGGATATCACTGAGGGTTTTCACCTGTACCTATAGGCAAAGACAGTCAAAATGGAAGGTCTGAGGTCATATTTCACATAAATGACCTGGTACTTTTACCCATCTCCCCCAATACTACATAGTTTGTTGTTTATAAAACATCTTTCTGCACATATTAATTTAATGGCTGTGTCAAAGAAAAATATGGAGCCCTTTCTGTGGTTGCACAATCAACACATGACAGTGTCTACTCAGATCTTTTACTCTGGAAAATAAAATTGTTCCCACTGTCCTGGCCTGTGTGCCCTCTGGGTGTATGCTGCAGGTCCTGTCTGAAGTGTGTGCAGAAGCCAGTGAGTCTCACACTGCTGTTGGTGGTATGTCTTTGGAAGCCATTGGAAACTTACCTCAGATGCTTCTGAGTGTCTGAGAGTCCATAAAAACTCCAACATAGCCATGAAAATGGCCACTATTAAGCCACAAATAAGAACCACAAAGATTCCACCAATATTTTCCATTCCCAGGCCTGGAAGAGAGATAAAAAGTATAAGTTACTTGGAAAGAGTGGGAAGACCCACCGCAGCAATGCAGAAGTGACTTCAACAACCGGAATGGAGTCTTGGAGATGGTCTCTCAGACTCATTCATTCCTGGAAAAGATTTAATTCATCATTTGAGGAAAGAAGCAGGGTGGTTGCAGTAAATCGGGGCAAGGAGACACAGCTGTGAATGAAGGAGACTGGGAAAACCACAAAACTTTGCTAGGCTGGGAGCTGAGGACTGTCTTAGGGGAAAGGGACAGCCCAATCTGATTTAGTTCATAATGACACGACACCAAAACACCTTAAATTCTAAAACTTCTGCCTTATCTTCCTCACAGTGTGTTTTGGTATATAAGGATATAGAAAGAATTGTGCTTGCCAGAGTCAGATTATTATAGGTTGGCCATCCTTAATCCCAAACTCTGAAGCCTGAGCTTTTGAGCAGATAAATAACATTGCTCCAATTTAGATTTCAAGGAACATGGTTAGATTTTTCAGGATAGGGGATGCTCAGCCAATCAGTCTTCCAAAATCCCAAATCTCCAAGCTCTGAAATAATCCTGAACCTGGATATTTGGGAGAAGGGACTAAAATGTTAGCTTATTTTGGAAGGTGAGACTTTTCCCCTACTGGACTAATGCATCCCCAACTTGGCTGTTACCAGAAACTCCTGGGAAACCCGATGTAGAGACCATCAGCCCTTTCTCAAGACCTAAGAAAGCAGCATATTTGAAGCAGACTCTGTATTTTACTATTATTTTTATACCTACTTATTTGTGTGGCAGTGTGTGTGCTCATACTCCCAGCATATGTGCCCCCAGCACAGCTGGATGTTGAGGAGCAGCCCTCTCCCTCTACCACATAGGGCATCAGGCTTGGCAGCGAGCACCCTTACCTGCCAAACCATTAACTTTACCAGCTCTGTATTAGGAACAAGCTTTCCAGGGGAGTTTTCCCCAGCCAACCAGACCTACAACAAGTTTGAAATTGTTTTCTTTGGAATCATGCATGCATTTTTATGTTCTTTACAGTGGTATCGTACCCTCATTGCCTAGCGAGCTAGCTGAAGATATCCTGATACTTATTTGTAGAATGGTTATGGCCATTTCAGTTACAGCACTGATGATGAGATTAGCCCCACAACTCGATGCTTTCTTTGGCTGTGGGGGAACAAAACTCATAGACGTGTCAGATGGGATGTTTCGTTGAAGGGGGAGCATGGTCAGGTATCAAAAGCTTCTTCAGTCTAAGAAATTAGTGACCGGGAGGTTTATGTCCTGTACTCTTTGGGGTTATTCCGTGTCTGATCTCTAGTTAAGTTGTCATGGGGCATGAGGAGAGTCAGTTTTGCACTTCCTAAGATGCTTCACAGAAAGGACCAGGAATCAGATGTAGCTCAGAAAGCTGGCACAAATATCCCTACCTGGCCATTTCAAGATGCCTCTGGTTTCCCACCACAAAGACCCAGGTGGGTGTCTGATTTCTTTTTGTTTATTTGCTTTTGTTTTTGTTGTTGTTTTAACAACACAGCGCAGTGGCATTCTCTGACTAGCTGATGGTCCACTTCTAGTGGGCCCAAAGCCTCACATAAGCATCTATCACAGAGACCATGCACTCTGGTTTACAGATTCCCATAGTCAGCTCTTCCGAATCTGCACCAATCAATGCAGGGGCCTCTATCTTGATTAATCCAAGACAGAGGATCTTAAACACAGGGAGGAAAGTAGTTAGGGTTCATTTGACTACCAGCCTCTCTCCCCTGGGCCACCAGGGACAGAAAGCATTATAAAAATATCAGGATCCACATGGATAAGGGGATGGAATGTATGGGGCTCTTAAGGAAGAATGGGTCTATCCAAGGGTCTGGGTCTCACTCTATCACCTGTGCCCTGTGGCTGAATTCCCAACCCCCACCCCCTCCATCAGTCACCTCCTGATGCTTCCCAACTTCCCGTCATCACTGGCTCTTTCCAGTTCACATCCTTCCCTTCTCAGATCCCAATTGTTCTCCAGCTTCGCTATCACCGTGAACCTTCTGAAGAGAGCTGTCTGTTTCAGCGTTATTTTGGGTCACTTCAAAGGTTCTTAGAACACACCTGGAGATTCTTTTTTTTTTCTCATTAAACACTTGTATTTATTTAAGTTTTGATTATCTTGTATTAATTATGTATAATTGATTTAATTATAACACTTTTATGCATATACATAGTATATTTCAATCATATTCATCCTATTATCCTATTATCTTTTTGCCTTTTCTTCTCTTTGTTACTCCTTCACAAATATCTTCCTCTCTAAATAATAATGTGTATATGCGAGTGTGTGTGTGAGTTTCATTGTGATTATCTACAAGAGTATGGCTGAGAGTTTGTTTACCAGACCATGGTTACATTACCAATAGCTACTGCACTGAAGAAATATATCTCAGTCCCTCAACGAGAGTTATCACTGTATAAATACCTATGAGAAATGGGAGTCCCATAAGTCTTCTATGGAAGAATATTGACAACCTCAATCTTGTAATGTACAGCTAATGACAGTTGTTGTGGAAAAAAAGAGTATATTAGCTATTTTAAGCCTTGAAGTTTTTTAATTAATTAATTTATTTATTAAAGATTTCTGTCTCTTCCGCGCCACCGCCTCCCATTTCCCTCCCCCTCCCCCAATTAAGTCCCCCCCTCCTCAGCCTGAAAAGCAATCAGGGTTCCCTGTCCTGTGGGAAGTCCAAGGAACCCCCACCACACCTGGAGATTCTATCCCACACAAAAGCAGGTAGAAGAAAATCCACCCAACATCTTACAACTAAATGCATTTAAACTTTTCTTTTTTTGTTTTTGGTTTTATGGAGGAGAAATTTCCAATTGGCTGTGATTTCTCAGCCATCACTGTGCCTACAAGGGAATGTTTGCAAAATGAGAAAATCTAACCCACAAATCGTGTCTAAATGTGATGCAACTTTATGAATATTAAATTTAAAAATTAATGAAGTTGGAACAATGTTCCACTTTGGAGATATTTAATTAAACATGTCTTAATTTAATTTTTGCAAGTTTTCTTTGCGCATTGGGAAGCCAATATTTTTTTTCAGACCTCAAACATAATTTTGAACACCTGAGAAGCTTTTAGACCCTGGATGCTATACCTGAAGGAGAAAACGAATTCGCCAATCCAGATTTACTTCTGCTAGCTCTAGTTAACCAGCTCTCTCGAATGTGACGTTGTCTTGCCCCTCTGAAATCACTCCCCATGTTTTGTTTCTTAGCTCCTGGAAATTTCCTAGCTTACACAACCTCTCTGAGCAGTGACACTGTCAACCACACTGCTTTTCATGGCTCTTTATAAAACCACAGCTCAACACTCTCTCCTGGCCTCACAGGAAGTGACTTGGTCTTGGTCTCTTGCCTCTCCTCCAAACACTGGCTATTACCAAGTTTATCCTAAACAATCTCCTTATCTAGCCCACCACCTTCAAGTGCTCCCCAACCCTTGCCTGAACTATTGCATCAATTTCAAAATAATGTCGCCGCATACAGCCATTTCCTGTCCAACTCTACCCTCCATGAAACCCATCTTTCTGAAATGGAAAACCTGTGACATCATCTCTAGCGATGCGCAACTATTTGCATTTCCCAGAATGCCCTCCATGTGCCTTTCTATATTCTTTGACTTCTCTCAAGCGCTTCTGTGGCTTTGTGTCTGAAATATTACTCACGGCCTCATGTATTTGAACACTTGGTCTCCAGCTGGTGGCGCCATTTGCAGAAGGCTATGGAACCTTTGGGATGTGGGGCTCAGCTGGCAGAAATGGGTCACTAGCAGGTGAGGCCCCTCTGGTTCTGACGGGCCTCTCGATGCTTCTCGTCTGGCAGCCATGTGCATGTGTACCACTTGAAACATTTTAAAGCACCAGTGGACGGAATGCCTTTGTGTTCCCGCCACGGTTTGGAATCCCCTGGAAACTGAATCAAATTAAAACCCTCCTCCCTAAAGATGCTTCTGTCAGGTTATCTGGTAAAGTGCTGCAAAAATAACTAGTCCAGCGCGCGCATGCGCACGCGCACACGCACCCACACCCACACACGCGCACATACACACCAAGCTAGCCTGACCTTTTATCACTGAAGCTCAGGGCCACTTTATTTTGGTGGCTTTTCCAATCATACACAACTCTGTCAGGTCTATAGCTTTTATGCCTTACTAGTAACACATTGTGTATTATTCTAATTCATTCTAATTAATAATAATCACACAATAATCACGGGTTTAAGTTTATGTATCTAGATTTCCCATAAGACCAAGTTCATTGGGAAGGACTCTCTACCTCATGATCATGGGACATGGCACATAAGAGGTGCTCAATAAAAAAAAAAAGTGACCAGAAAGGACTGGAAGGTGCCTGAACAGTTAAAACTCTTGCCCTGTGCAAGAAAAGAGGACCAGAGTTCAGATCCTAAGAACCACATAACTGCTTGCCTGTAATCCCAGCCTTGGAAAGAAAAACTGGCTAGACAGACTAGCAGTATTTATGAGCTTTGGGTTTGAGAGACCCAGCCTCAAGAAAAAGGAAGTAGAAAAATGATCAAGGAAGATTCTAGAGACCAGCCTCCGAGCCTTCACATACACACACATGCAGGCACTCATGCACCTACACTCCTGCAAACACACACGTGCACAGGCACGCTCACCATATAGACCTACACACAAGAGGAAGAGAAACAAATGGCTAGGAGGAAGGAAGATAGACAGCCCCATAGAGGCCTATGTTGCCCAAAACCCCGGATTCACACTGTGACCCATAGCCAGCTCCTCATCAAACGCTTCATGTGGTGACTGTAAACTGTGGCAGCTCTCAGCATGGACTCCAGGTAGGAGGTCCAGAGCTTCTGTAGGGGCAGAGCACTAACCTAGCATACTCGGTGACATAGACCTCCCATGTCGGATAGGGGTGGGGGCAGGGGAAGAAAAGAACATGTGGTCTGGGCTGGGATGACTGGGACTCTGATTTGGTCTGGACAGCTTCAGAAAAAGTAAGGTTTTAACAGGATGCTGGTAGAGGCCCTGAGCCACCTTAACAGCCCCAGTCTTTCCCAGTGTCTCAATTTTCGAGGCCCACCTGTTAATCATGGGTGTTGGCTCTCAGATGCCAACTCCAGGCCGAGTGGCCTCTTCCTCCTCTTCAGAGCGAGGCTTGTATACCAGCCACGCCTTTAGGAAGTCACTGGAAAGTTGAAGCAAGAATAGATGGCTGGCAGAGTGAGAACTGAGAAACGGATGAAGGAGGGAGGGGGAGGGGCACCTTCAGAGAGCGAGGCCTGTTCTGTCTAACACTGCCATCAGCCATCCCCCTGTGTGCCTTGCGCAGCACGCGGCCATCCATCAGCAGGGGCTCAGGATGACTATGCTCCAGCCTGCAAGGTCCCTGCCGCCCTTACAGATGCCCCAGCACCTGCAAAAGGGACCAGGAAGCCATCTAGTCACTGCCTCTCTGGCCTTCCGTGGATGGGATGGTGTATAAGCCACCCAGACAGACGGCTTTAAAACTGGGCTTTCCTCCTGACACCCTGAGCCTGGACCTCGGCTGTGCTTCAGCAATCAGTGCGCATTAGCTGAAACAGTCTCAGACTCTCCTCGCAAATCCCTGGTTGGGGAAATACTAACTCCGGTGTCACTCAGGGATCGCCCACAGATCCAAATACTGGCTCCCAAATGCAAATGCATTATTTTCATTGTCTTTGGAACTAGGAAAGGGGAACAGACATTATCAGGAGATACTGCAGTGAAGAGTCTTGGATCTCATCCACTCACCTACCCCTCCCTCCTTTCTACCTAGCTAAGAAGCACTCCTCAGATTTAGATTCAGGTAGACTTAGCTCCTAGCCCTCAAAACCCTCACCGAGTTCCAAGCAACAGTGCGTCTCTCTGCACGCGAGACATGCTGTTCTCTTTTGGAACAATGGTTTGTGGGTGGGTGCGGGGTAACTACACAGCGACAGGTATAGAGAAAGGAGAGATGAGTGTCCTAATCTCAACAAGTGACATTTTATGTTCTCTTTGATGCTGATCAACAGATCTTTATGGTGCATTTTCCAGGAGCTGGCCACCATGCTTGGTCCAAAGCTCCAGGCAGCATCAGCATCTGATATAAACATAGATTCTTGGGTCCATATGGCTCTCAACCATTTTGGAGGCACATCCTCCTACAGCCATGTGGCTATATCAGATGGGGCTGTCTCCGCGGGATTCTTTGTTGTAAACAGCAGCTCCTCCTCTAGCATGTATAGACGAACCTACAAGACCTTCCCAGCGACTCATCAAATCTGCGTGGCTCCACACTATGAGGCAGAGAGCCTGCCATGTCTGCTTGCCCTCACTCTGACATCTTTCACTGACTTCTAGTAGATTCTATAAAGGGTGGTTAGAAAAAAAATAAGGAACAAAGGGACACAAGACAAAAGAAGCATTTGAGAAATTTTGCTATGTATTAAAATACATTCTGGGAGAGGTACTTCATAATGTCCCATGATGCAAGCTGAGGCATCTCACTTTCCAAACCACTTGCAATCTCCTTCAATTATTAAACTGGCTAGAAAGGAGACTGACTCTTCCCACTGTATAATAAGAACATAAAAAGGCAGAGAGCTCGTTTTGCGCAACTTTCCCTAGCTAGCAGGGAATTTCTAAATAAATCTACTGGCAAAGCTATGTTCTCTGGAACTATAAAGCCATTCTTTACGAGTGTTTACTAGTTCTAGAACAGGCAAGGTTCAGTGCTAATGATTTTAACTTTGCCCTTGACAACTATTTTAACTCGGACTTTGTAGTTTTCCTGAACAACTTGTGACTTCATTTTCTTGGCAAGGAAACAAAAGTGCAGAATTCAGGTCATTGCCTGAGGTTCCACACCTAAATCCAGGTTGAAAGCAGAGCCTTCAGCCTTCACAGCACACCGACCCTCCCATTGCCCTGTGATCACTCAGACCATACTACATGCTTACAGAACTGAACTGGCATCCTGAAAACTGGTTCTATTGCCCAGAACATCCAAGGTGTTAAGGATGGGGGATTCTGCACATAAGCTACAAGCTCATATCTGGAACCCTTTCTCTCTGTAGAACTTGACATCAAGTGCTTGAATCGATGTGTTGGCTTAACGGCTCAGTTTCCAGAGAGAGGTGTGTATAGTCTTCAGAACGGCTGCCTTCCTTGGTTTTCAGCTGGTCGTGTCACCATTCACCTGTTTCCATTCATGCTTTGTTTTCTGACCACCCTCTGGAGGGTCTCCGCCTCCCAGGACCCAGTATGGCTTGCTTAGGAAGGGTCTTCCTGAAAGTATTTCTCTGAGCTGCTGTCAAATTCCCAAAGTCAGGTTTCCACTTTCAGAGCTTTCCAAAGAAACCAGAGAGCCAGGATAACCACACTGGGCCCCTGAGAAGAAAGAGGGAGGGAAGCATCCCCAGAGTCCCTCCCCCACCACCTACACCTCTCTTGCTATGATGTCTCATGCTTTTATTCCCACTGTGCTAGACAGCAAACTTCCTATTATCCAAGGGTTCTGAAAGTCGACAGCACTGCCCCTTTGCCATTCTTGAAAGGGGACCCCGATTTTCACAGCCTGGTGGAGTATCTGTCTTCCTTTGAAGCCCTGATTATGAGCTCCTGTTTTTCAAGATAAAGGTATTTAATTTCCTTGGAGTTCACCCATCACCTTTTGTCTAGCAATTGTTCTGTGAAGCCTTTGGTAATCCAATCCCCTTGCATGGGGATGCTGGCATCTCCCAGTGGCTAGCAAGGTTTCCTTTCATAGGAGCTGAGTGAGAAAATAAACAAATAAAATACGTGTTTTTTGAAAAAAGAAGACCAAAGAAAATGAAAACAGCTTGAAATGGAGCCTGGGCTTCTTTTTGGTGGTGGGGGAGGGGGTAGTTGCCAGTCTTTTACCGAATCTGCCATCTTATTTCTCAGTGCTTGCAGGAAGGTAGGTGGTCACCAAGACCCGGGTGGGAACAGCGAGAAGAGGTTATAAAGGGAAGGGGGAATGTTATTGCATACACAAGAGCCAAAAACGGCCTGTTGAGAAGGCTTGAGAGAGGAGGCATCCTGTCAGTGTTAGAACTCATCTTGGCCTTGGTGTCACGCTGTAATTCTGGATTAAAGTGGAGTAAGCTTCAATTCCTTTTCTTTGAAATTTTGTGCATTTTAATAGAATAACAAAGCAGAAAAGGATTACCAGCATGTTGTCTGGTACATTTTAATTGAAACCGAAGTGCCGGCAGTTACTGTCAGTTTCAGAGGTCTCTGGGGAAAAAAGACCACCCTCCTATTTCACTTCCCTCCCATCTCTCTGCTTATTCCATAGTCCTCTCATTCCTTTAGGCACACGTGAAAGCCAACCAGTGCAAATTATAAAAAGAAAGATGACCCGAGAGCTGCTGGGGAAAGCAAATTAAGACTCCTGCTATTTGAGACACAACAGGAAAAGCTCCCATGGCTTGACTCCTGGTGGCCATTTAAAGACTGCAAGGAAGAGATCTTTTGGGTCACACTGCTCCTTCGTGTCTGAGTCCTCTGATCAGTGAGTTAGATCCTGTAGTAAGTGCAATGGCTGATTTGCCAGAAAGAAATGAAGCTAAGGCACCTCCAGTCTTGGGCCAGAGCTTCTAGCATGGCCCGGAAGAGGTCACGTGGGGATTTTGGTTGGCCAAGAAGGCTTTGCGCATCTCTGGATAATTTGTGTCTGGATTTCAGCCAGGGCAGAAGAGGGGCCACTGCGTGAAGCTGGCCCCGGTTGCTATGGCGGGTAGCCGACACTGTGCTTGTGGGAATGTGCACAGCATCCTCCACACAGACCTGCTCCAGCACCTTGGCTCTCACTGCAATGCTCGCTGCTGTGTTCCAAAGAACATTGCAAATGCAAGTTAGTGTTGGCAGACTGGTTGGACCTAGGCGTCTTCTGAGGCACAGTAACCCGGGCAGGGTGACTCTTCTGATAATTTCCTTCTCATCTGTTCGGTTCTGTCCTCTATGCCAGGGAACACTTGGTCCCTGTGTATAACATGGAGAGGGCTCCCGTTCACATCACTTCATCTTTCCCCGTTCCTGACTCCTCTCCCCACCATCTCAAACTCCACTGTCTAATCAGCCTCTATAAACCCCTGGGGAATGGGGAAGTCTTTCCAAGCTGCAAGCCTTTCCAACAACTGTAAAAAGGATACCTTTATTTTCCCACAAATAAACCTAAATTCTACCTCAACCTTCAATTTTCACTCCAGTGCCAAACGCGGACTTCTCGGTAAATTTTGGCTTAAATTAAGGTAAAACTCTCCTCTCCTTCTCCTTTTTCACTAGGTAGACTTTGATCTTAGGATGGGAGGGGACCACAATGTTTCATAGAAAATGTGTGGGCATTTCGTCTTCCATTCGCTACACTCAGATTTCCAGTATTCTCATCTGAAGCCTGGGGAAACTTCAGGACTTCCGTTTTCTCTGTCCTCAGCCTCCACAGGTCTTCCCATGCTGCTATTCTGTCGTGGTGTGTCAAATAATTCTGGGATTTCCCAAACTCTAAAAGTGGCAAAAAAAAGATCTCCTTGTAGCTCTTGCAATACTCAGCTCCTTCTGGAAGTGACAGCTGTTGTAGATGTCAACATGGGGGCAGTCTCCTTGACAGGGATGGGCCACAACCCAGCATGCTTTGGGTGGGCCTCCCTTTTATCTGCTTTGCAGTCTTGGTGACTTTGGGTCTTAACGTTTTCTTTTGTTTACTCTTTAACTTCTGCCATCAGCTTTAGGATCAATTTCCTTCTGTGTGCAGCAAGAAAATGTCTACGGGCTAGAGAGATGGCTCAGAGGTTAAGAGCAGTGTCTGCTCTTCCAAAGGTCCTGAGTTCAATTCCCAGCAACCACATGGTGGCTCACAACCATCTGTAAGGAGGTCTGGTGCCCTCTTCTGGCCAGCAGGCATACACACAGACAGAATATTGTATACATAATAAATAAATAAATAAATAAATAAATAAATAAATAAATAAATAAATAAATAAATAAATAAATAAATAAATAAATAAATAGAAAATGTCTACATTCCAAAATGCTTCTCTAGCAGACCCTGACTCTCACCCTCCAACCACATCATGTCTGCTCTGAGTATGATGAACTTGTTTTGGACTGTGCTTCTCGCAAGGCAATAGCTGTCTTTTGGGACCAGAGATGCTCTCCAAATGACCTCTGAGATCACACACAGGACCAGCTTTTGTGGTTCCACGGTAGCTTACTCTAGAACCTTTGACACCTTCAGCCAGCTTTCTCAAATCGGTCCATATGTTGAAGCAAGGCTTCACCCATCCCATAGGAGCCAATCTCCTTCATTCTACTCCTTCCAAAGGGAGAACACGAGCAGGCAAATCTGCTGCAGATTCTATCGAGGCTGCAAGCAGACTGCAAGCGTGACCGATGATTTATCGTCCAAGTCGGGACATGTTGAGACTATGAGTCATCTAAAAATAACTAACAGGCATCAGTGGGTCTCCCTACAAGAAATCCTAGGTGGTCAGGGACACTCTGCACCGCTTACTGCCCACATTGCCTGTGGTTGCTTGCCATTCAACCCCATGCAGTGCCGTTCCTGTATCCATCATTCTTTCATTCAAGGAAGTACCCTGTGCTGGCGCCAGGAAGACAAACCACGCCCTTATGAAATCTTCACTCCCATAAAGTTGGGAAGTGAACACATAAGCAATAAGCAATACTCTAAGGCAGTGGTGCAGCCTAGAAAAAAGTAAAATAAAATGGGTTCAGGTGGGAGGGGAAGGAGTCCTCTCTATGGGAGCCTGGGGATAGAGCACCACAGAGGAGGGAGCAGGTGCTCTGACTCCAGGATGGATGCAAGATGGGGAGGTTTGGGGAGCAGAAATAAAAGAGAGTCTAGGGCAATAGATCACACTGGGCCTTGAGGTTCCAGGGAACCTGAAATTTATTCTGAGTGCGAGAGGAAGTTGCTAGAGGGCTCGTGCAGAGGAAATCTGTGGTTTCATTTGCATTTTAAACATGAGTCACTCTGGCCACTGCCAAGTCACAAGAATGGGAAAAAAGGAGATCAGACTATTGCAACCCCACAGAAGGGAAGCAAGAGGATGGATGTGTCGGCTTGAATGAGAATGTCCCCCAGAAATGCTGGTTTTTGAATACTCCATCTTTAGTTGCTGTTGCTCATTGGGAGGTTAAGGAAACGTGGCCTTACGGGAAGAAGCATGTCACTGGAGCATGGGCCTTGAGGTTTCAAAGTCATGGGTCATTCCCAGTTTGCTCCATCTGCTGGGTGTTTGCCATTCAAGATGTGAGCCCTCAATTTCTGCTCCTGACACCATGCCTTCATGTGGTCTTTTATCATAGCAATAGACAAGTAGCTAATACGGTGTAGCTGTGGGCCAGGGTAGATGGTGGCACTGGGATGTGAGAGGAAGATTCGGGTAACATTGCTGCTAGGATCCTGCTCTAGGATCTGTGCGTGAGGGGACACTGGTGCCTACAGCAGAAAAGACTCTGGAATAGGACTGGTCCCTGGCAGCCCACAATCTAGGCTTTGGTGTCCAAGCAGCCTACAAGCCATTGCTTAAACTTTGGGCAGGAGAACCAGGCCACGTCGGTCCTGTAAAGTAGAAGGGAAGGCCCAAGTGTGCTTACCTTTGGCTCGGTGATCTTCCTCCTTGGGGCATTTCCCCCCTTCCCACCACTTTCGCTTCAGAATCTCCAGGCGGTTGTTCTCCTGCAGCTGGAGAATGGCCAGGTCGAACTCATCCCGGAACACTGAGCCTACAGGGACAAAGGGAAGCCCGGGCAGGATGTCAGTGTCCTACTAGACACACTGAGCTCCCTGTCCCAGCATACATCCTGGTCTTTCTGTTCACTTAAACCCCGGGAGGGGCACAGATAGAGCAGGTGGCACTTGTCCCCAAAACTCCACCTTCTCCACTGAAAGAAGGGCCTTTTGGCTTAACAGGCTGCTCAGCTCTTCAACTTCCCTTCCTGCCACATGTCTAACACAGTCATCTTAGGACCAAAGACCCCAGTATAGGCCAAGCAATGGCTTCCCAGACATTTGTGTGCCACCCATCCCCCTGCCTGGCACCCTCACTTTCTAATTTAAAAGGGGCTATTGGAATTCAATGACCTGCATGATGACACTTGGGCAATTGGGTGTAGATTCACCTATTAGCTTCTAGGAGGCTACCATGTGTGTTCCTATGACACAAAGCTCTCAGTCGGTTGTCCGGCTTTTACCTCACATTTATTCATTTCTTCGGCACTTGTAACTGTTGCTACATTACACTTGACTATCATTTACCATAACCAGCCACCAACCACTGAGAAAAGAGCCAACCAGAGCATCCTTGCATCCATCCACATACAGAAGCCAGTCACCAGGTGTCCACAACTCTCATGACTGAGTTAACCAGAGCCTATGTCCCTGTCCATCACCCTGCGTCCCTCCATCAAACGGAAGGCTTTTTTCTGTTGAGTACAATTCTTTTAATAACTTTTCCAATAGAATACAGTCAAGGAGCTTTGATTGGTTCAAGAATTCAGGTTTAACCACACAAACAGGATTAGATGAAATCAGGCAAAGTTCAAAGACCTACAGCAGGTGAAGGCCTGTGGTCATTAAGAAAAAACAGCCAAGAGACTTGGAAAACAAATTAGTCGCCCAGTTTGCTTTCCCAAGCATTACAAAGTTCCTGTGTGGTCAGGTGCCTCTGAGAACACCTATGACGCTGGATACAGGAGGAAGCCTGAACAAATCAGTGGGGCTTTTATCACTTAATGTGAGTAGGAATCACCTGGAGATTTTGTTAAATAGATATTCCGATTCAGTGGGTTTGGGGCAGAACCTGAGATTCTGCCTTTCTGACAAGCTCTAAGGCAATACCCAGGGTGCTGGGCCATAGACTGTCCAGCTGTACAACAGTGTCCCCCCTTCTTTAGGTACAACTAGGTTGATTGACCACACAATGAGTTTGCAGCCTTGAATGTGTTTTTGTCATAGTTGTCCGTGCACCATCATTTGTAGAACGGCAGTGCAGTGCACACTTTAGTGAATGAGTAGATAAACAGGATGCAGATGTGGACAGATGTTAGGCCAATGCCATCGAGATTTAGAGACAGTATTTCGCTGCAACAAGGCACTTCTACCCAGACTCAATGTGCTTGGAGCTGCACTGAAGGCTCTTTTGTTTGCTCCCTGCTGGCCTTCTCAGCTCCAGCGCCATCTGATTTGGTTTCCATCTTTCCTCATTGTTTCTCTTCTTTTCCCTGGGCCCAACCACATCACTCAGTCTGTAGTGATTCTCTCCCTCTTACCTCAGAGGATCCAAATCTTGCCTCATTGGTGGGCTACACAATGTTCTTCCCAGCCTCACTTAAGAACACAGGCCTCTCCACAGTCCCCCTATACCCATCTATCCTGTCCTGTCTAGCTGAGGTCTGTTCTGGAAAGGACTGTCTGCATTTGGAGATAAGTATCTGAGGTTCAAGAAAGCTTTTTTTTTTCTAATTTATGAGGTTGGACAAGAAGGTTTACTGCTCTAAATCTCAGTTCTATTCTCTGCAGCGTGGGCATAAGCAAATCTACCTCTCACATGGCACAGTGAAATGAGAGGGCATACCTAAGACAGTATCATGGCAGGTGGAAGATGAAAGCCTTCCTCTCCAATTTTCCCCCCTTGGTTATCAATGAAACTTTCTAATACTGGTCTCTTTCACCTCAACTCTGTGTGGTCAAGTTCCCAGGGAAAGGAAGCATTTGACATTTAGGTTAAATTTATTGGGCCACTGGAGTATTACCAAGGTGCACCCCCCAGTTCATTTCATGATCTACCCCACCATCTTGAAAGAAAATGTCAGCTAATACGCTTCCCGAAGAGGCCTATAATCTGTCCTATTAGTGCGCACTGGTAAAATATGGCTGTAGACAGAGCCTATGAAGGCTTGGAATAAAGCCTCTACCTTACACAGCTGCTGGTGTTAGAACTGGCTGTGTTTGGGATGACTCAAATCATTACCCATGCTCATGTGGTTGTTTTTTAACCAATGTTTTAAGAAGTAACTTGTTTTTACCAAACAATACTGGACACTATAGGAAAAACGAGAAGGACACTAATATTCCCCAAAGAAGACCAAGTATGAGACACCTAGAGAAGGCACCCTACGAGCTACAGGTCTACCCCTCACAGGGACTCCCTGAGTAAATATGGGAAACTTAATTCTATTACGTGGCTAACCAAGGCTGGGAGAGGTTAAAGCTCCTATCTAAGGTACCATGGCCAGGTCTCCCTGACTCCAAAACCATGCTCATTTTATTCCAGCTATAAATGAGTTCTGCAATTGATAACACTTCCAGTCGGGCAAAGATCAATCCAAAGATGCGAAATGGGACTAACGCGGTCTGCCTGCCAAAGGTCAGAGCTCTCTCTCATGTGGTCCCCCCCCCCCTGCTTCGTGATTCTTCTGCCTGCTGCCTCTTGCAGGAGCACCCTTACACCAGGACAGCTCGACACAGTGCTACGGTCAATGGCCCATATGAAACCACTCAGAGGATGTGTTGAGATCCCTCACAAACACAACAGTTTAACGCATCTCTTTATTTTCTGGTCGTGGAGCTATCAGCAAAGCGAATGGCCTTTAAAAAGCACAGCTGCAGCACCATTTTAGAAGCCAAACAACTTACTCTCCTATAACAAAACCAGATGGCACCCAATAAATGCATTGCACACTAGTGCCCACTCTCAATGACCCGCACCAAGTGGGAGTAGACAGAGCAGTGAAATCTACAAAGAATTCGAAAGCCAACTCGTACAATCTTGTCAAGAAACTACGAACAACAAGATGTGTTTATCTCAGTGCTTCAAGCTCCTCCTTTGTCCCATCGTTAGTAGAGACGCAGATCAACAGAGAAATGGCCAATGTGCCGAAATCCAAGAGACGAGAACTAGGCCTGAAGTGTCTGCTAGGACATCAGTACTCTCCAGGAATGAGGGCTGTCCTCCACTGGTGAAGGGATGAATTAACCAGCCAATTGGTTCTTTAATTACTGATTAGGGAGATGGCTGAGTCAGTAAGGGACTTGTGCAAACACAAGAACCTGAATTTAGATCTCCAGCACCCAAGTGAAAAGCAAAGCATGGTGGTGCACACCTGGAATCCTGGTGATGAGGAGGCAGAGACAGGGGGATTGCTGGGATTAGTCTAGCCAAAACAGTGAGCATCAGATTCAGTGAGAGATCCCATTTCAAAAACAAAAATAGAGAGCAATTGAGGAAGACATCCAATGTCAGCCTTTGGCCTCCTTGTGTGTACATGTACACCCACACACATGTACACATGCACGCATGCATACACATACACACACATGCACGCATGCACACACATGCACGCATGCATACACATACACACACAAACGCACGCACACTGCTACTTAGAAGTACACTTAGAAGTACACGTTTGTTTTTTTTTCCCCTTACCATAAGAAAGCCTACCTAAAGTCACCCTCAGCCCTGCTAGTTCTAAAAACAGGGGTTAATGGATTTCAGACTGCATTTGGTGGTTTGGGCTACCCTGACCCTGCCTGGAGAAAGCTATACCCAAAGGCTGTTCCTCTCCTGCATACCGACTGGCATGCCAATCCCATAGCCCTTGGTGTCCAGCAGGCCCCCAATCTGAGTGAGGTTGCAGTTTCGCTGCCGATAGTACTCATTCATGGTGGACTCCAGCAGGAAGGCGTAGTTGGAATTCAACACCCTGGCAATTCCCTCCTCCGTGCTCTTCACAAACACACTCGGCTGCTTGGAGTACATATAATTCCACATACGTTGGTAGGTCTGGTAACGGGAATTCTGGAGAAAGATCAGAAGGAAGCAGGGGTGGGAAACGAGACAGGAAATGTTGGCTTCAAGAGGAATGGAATCCAAGTCTCACTATGTGGGCCCTTCTGCCGCTGTACCCCACATCACAACCAACCACCTTTTTCCTCCTGCTGTCTCAACTCAAGAAGGTCATTACCACTGCATAATGGAGGAGGGACTGGCATCTTTAATAGGAGCTGAGGAAGGGACCTGACGTACTGTGAAGTCTGCCTCCTGGCTTGGTCACGGGTTCTCATCTACTTCTCATCTTCCTCCAGCACTGACTCCCTCATGTCGGCAGAGCTGAAACGCTGGTCATGCCCCTTCATTGCCCCTCAGTTTGGGGCAGTGTCCTCAGGTTCATCCAAGACTAATCGATACCCCTTGAAGAAGCAGTGCCGCTGTTTCTACCCATCCTAAGCCAATGTATCAACTACACAACCCAAGGTTGGATTCTGCTCTACAAATAATAACATGACAGAAAGCTGGGGGTCCATCCAAACTCTATTTGTACGCCTTCCCCTGTCCCCATGCCAACAGGCACCGGGATGCCGACTAGAAGCAAACCAAAGGTCTTGGGCTTATCTCGTGTAAAAATGAGCTTCTTGGGCATTGGGTTGGTTAGACAGCCATGAGCCCCAGGGGAAATCTGCTTCCCTGGAGCTCTCAGAGCATATGAAAGCTGCTATCCTGTGTGGCCTGCTCCTGTCAGCCTTGGTGATCAATCAGCTTGGCTGTCAGTGAACACTAGTCTGTGGCAGAGCCTTCTCCTGAGTCTCACGAGGCGATGTCCTAAAGAACCCAAGAGTGTCTGCACATGGGAACCCGTCAGCCTAGGAGAAATGGCTGCAGGTCATCTTCATTTAGTGTCCCTTAGGGGTCGGTCATGTGCACATTATTTTCATTAGTGCGAGCAGGTGCCTGTGTATACGTGTGAGTGTACAGGTGGATTTGAGGTGTCTTCCACCTTTAAATGCAGGAATCTCTTCGATAGGCCTGGGGCTCCCTGATGGGCTTTGCTCCTGGCTTGTAAGCTCTGGCTACTGTTTGTCTCTGCCTCTACCCCAGCCTCAGCACTGGGTTACAGGTGTGCACGACCACACCCAGCTTTTTACATGGGCCGCAGGGACCCAAACCCAGGTTTTCATGCTTGGAAAAGCCAGCATTTTACCCAGGGAGCCACCCAGGTGCCGTATTATTTTAATCCTGCTTTGTCTGAGTACTAACTATAAAACTCAAGTCACTTTTTAAAATTTAAATGGGCGTAACAGTGCCATCCTATGCGGTAATGTAAATAAGGCTACACATTTGATTCACAGCCTATAATGCACATAAAACAAACATGAAACTATTATAAATTTAGAAGGCTCCATCACATTAGTTCTAAAATCATCTCGAGCACTAACAGCTGCTCAGCACGACCATTTGGGTTAGGTTGAGAGTCATACTCAGCCCCCCTGGGACCTCATTCTGGGGAAATTTGGTGGAACAGGAGAAAACCAAGCCCCACGAAGACCTCTCAGATCCAAAAGAGAGGATGAGATGAACAGAGACATTTCGATCTTGAGCGCAGAAGTTTCTCCATTGCCTTCTGCCCTCCCCCACCCCCACCCTCCATGATGAGCCGCCACCCGGTGTTTACTTGGAAGAAAGTCATGCTGGAGCCTCCATGAATCGTGCCATACTCGATGGTGGTCTGGTCAGCCAGGTCGTCCACTGACTCGATGGGCACTTCCATACGCTGCACAGTCAGGAAGGCGGCCAGGTTGGCCGTGTACGAGGAGATGATGATGAGGGTGAATGCCCACCTATGCAGGAAGAGACCAGGAAGGCATCACGGCCAGGGCACTCCCGGGAGGCTTGCACCCCCGAGCCCCATCGGGCTATGACCCGGGAGAATGCAAGTGTCTTTCTTTGAAAGAGATCTCAGCTCTGTGTAGGGAGGGAAGTGAAGCAGGACGTATGATGTCAAGAGACATGAACCGAGTTTGTGGGCGTTGCCTGGTAAATGAATTGGTTGTGGGGTTCCCCCCTTGTTTCAAAAGGTGCATAGTCCACGCACACCAGGGTCTGGGGACTACAGGAGATGAACTGGTGAATGAGGTGTGGGCTTTGTGTACAGTGCCGTGTGCACAGTACCTAACACGAGTGACATCCACTGCCTCCACTAATCCCTACAACCCAAGGAGACGAACCCACTCTTCAACTGCTGCAGGAAAGCAAAGAGAGGCTCTGAGAAGGAGTTTGATAAATACGGACACGATCGTACAGGGCCAGTTCTACGACTGTAACCGCAGAAAGTCTTTAATGAAGACAAACTTGTGAAAAGCATCTTTGGACTGCTGAAAGTTGAAACTGGAAATAGCCCGACAATGGGCAAGCTGCTTCAGGCTTTAAAGCGTGTTCTATTGACTCGCTAGAATTCATTTGAAATTTGAATAATTCTGCAATGCAGGCAGCATAGACGCCAAACAGCAGTGTGTTCACTCTGGTAGGTTAAGCAAGATTTTTTCCATCTGCTCATTAGCCTGGATCTACAGCAGTACTGCCTGCCGCGTGTGTCTGGGTCTCAGTCAGAGATCTCAGCACGGATCGGATCGGGCTGGAGAATCACCAATTCCGAAGCCGTGGCGTCTGAATTCACAAGGCTTTACCCAGTATGCAGACAGTGCTGCGCTAATGCATAGTGTTTGTCATGGGACTCGGCAGCTGGTAGCTGCCAGGTGGATTTTTGAAACCAAGAAATCCCATTGTCCCTTTTGTAAGGTTACCAAGAACTCTAGCTTGGATGCCTTCCTAGAGACACACAATAGGACCATCCACCAACTCAATGGGCTCTTATATGCTTGACCACCAGGGAGGTGGGCTGTTCATTTGTTTGTGTGGTTGTTGTTATTCTGATCACAGACCACCAAGGAGATAGCAAGGAAAGTCCTGATCTTTTCTGGGCTTCTTTAGCTAATAAATGGATAACGACACCTGCTCTGTCTGGGGACTGGTGACAGCAAATGAGGTACTATGTCATTTGTGATCAGCAGTCTAGAAAGAACTAGACGAATATGAGCCTTAGAGAGATGTAGAGAGGCCTGCAGCTGGTTAGGGGATAAAAATCATCAGGTCACCTCCCTGTTGCTTTCTCAAGAGGTGACCTCTAAGTGACAGGTTTCCTCGTGGTTCAGGACACGCTCTCGGCACCCTCCTTCAGCTCTTTCCACAGTTGGAGGCTGTTTCCTGCGACCATCACTAGATGCAAGCCCAAGTTCAGCAGTAGCCTGATGAGAAGCAGGGTTAATGTACCCTGAATGTAGACATGGCCCCAGAGCTGTCTGGAGTTTCTCTCAGGCTCATAGCCACACTCTGGCGCCTGCTCTTTCCTGGCCAGCATGTGGCTATTTAGGGCCATGCTCATAAGGGCAAAGAGTCAGTTAGCTCAAATGACCCAGTGCAGGCTGACCTATCTCAAGGAGTTCTTGGGGCTGAGCCCTTGTATCGAAGGGCATTAACAATTAGTTGTAAAGCCGGCACTCTTCTGAGCAATGGGACATGTCCTGTTGCTTGCTCAGGCTGGGAGGCCAAACCAGATCATGGTGGTCATATCTTCTGGTTTCCCACTCTCCTGGGAGACTAACTAAACCTTGATTTTGATATCGAAGAACTTAAGAGGCAGAGAGACGTGCTGATAATTGTGGACAATGGGCTAGTGAGGGTCTTTCACAGCGGTCCCTCTCAATCGCGGAGTTCCTTTCCTAGCATCCTACAGGACATGGGACACGGTGACTCGGTCATCTGGGGCTTGCTATTTAGAGCAACACCCTGTAGGATGTGGGCTTCTAAAACTCTCTGGAGGAAGGCTTTCCTTGGGTGCTCTAGGGGAACCAATCGCAAAGAACAATGGCCCAGATACACCAGTGGCAAAGAACATCCTTTGGAAGGAAAAAAAAATCATGGAAATGAAATTAACACCCTGGGGTATTCACCTTCCAGGGTTTCTGCCTAGGTTCTTGAGATTTCAAGGGAGTTCTGTGAGTTCCTCCACTGAGACAATCTCCTCCCCTTGAGGAAACAAAGACCAATTCTGCATGTAGATCTACTTAGTGACTTCTATGCAATGCCTGGGAACAGGCAAGCATCTTGCCCAAGTGGTTTAAATCAGCCATATTTTGTATTAATTAGGGACAATGAAAACTCTAGATAGAAAGGGGTGTCACTGTCACAGCTCGAGAAGCAACTCTGGTACCTGTGTCTAGACCAACTGTGTGACCTAAGCATTGGTAATCAGCGATGGAAATACTGCATCTCCTTTTCCTTAAAGAGGCCAAGGAGAAAGCAAAAGCAGGAGATTCCAGAAGCTGCAGAGGTCAAACCTATTAGAGCTTGCTAAGAGAGGACCCAAAACTTGTGTCTTGCCAACTTGTCTCTTTAGGCTGCAAGCTCTCTTCATTCCCCACAAGAATCTAATACAAATGGACTGACTGGTTTAGACACAGATGCTGCAAGTTTTCAAAGAGCTCTCCTCATGTTGAATCATTTGCCCTTCTGAGAGTCTAAAAGTTTGCCCATTCCCGTATCTCTTGAGACAGACAGGCCACCCGTGCAGAGCCATGAGCAGGAGAAAAGAGACAGAGAAAGCTGGGAGCAGAGAATCAAGAAGGGGCCTTCTTCAGGAACTTTACTGCAGGGTCCTATTTGCATAAATCTGCATATGCTTCCTCTTGGCCCAGCTACTCAATCTCAGTCATTTTTCAGGTCAAGAGGTCGGGTTTTTTTTTTTTCCTGTGTACCGTCAAAGCTGTTTCCATTTTAGTCTTGGATCCTCTCTATACGCAGACCCCAGAGACCCCTGAGGCAGGGCTAGGTGCTAGGAGAGAGTAAATCATACTGGGTCTTCATGCCCTCTTACCCCACCTCCCACACCACCTTGCCCACCACCTGGCTCCTTGCTAGGGTCTGTCTGGCAAGGCAGATTTTCCTGTTTGCCCTCCTTGCCATCAGAAAGGGCTGGTCTGTTTGGAACCCATCTCCAGTCTCTATCTGGTCCCATCCCCTAGCCCTGGGTCTGCCGCCATGCCTTACCAGACGCCACTGACGCAGCGGGTGGACAAGGCGCGAGGGGCGATGGTAGAGCCTTGCTGCATGAAGCCTCCGACTGGAAACCAGAGGCTGTTGCCTAAGGAGTACTGGTTGACCAGAAGGTTACACCGGCCCTGCGCACAAGGATGTGGACTATACCACTCGTAGGGAGTTAACCTGCAGGAGAGAAGACCACATTCCAGAGGTGAGGAGGGTAGACATGGGGTGATGGAGAGGGCCCCAGCTCATAATTCTGGCTGTACCAGTGTGATGGGGGTCAACGACTTCCCTTTGCTTTTTTCCTGGATTCCCGCATTTCTTTCTCCCATGGGGCGAGGGTTGGGGGAGTGGGACTGGACAAGGATGGTGCTTCTCCAACTCTTTTTACTTAATCATTCAAATAAATACTTTTCTCCCCTAAGTAACCTCAGATGCTCAACTCCAGTATTCAAAATGACTAAAAGTGGTGCCTTTGACAGATGGCAAGTTGGGAGCATCAGGGGTGGGCATCCTGGAAGGGTTCTCGCTCTTCCCTGATGAATCCCTGAGGAGACCAGGGAAAGATTCCAGGGTTCCATAGGGCCATGATTTAAAAACTCCTTACCCTAGTTCTATAGTTCTCAGACCCTAGGCTACATCAGAAATGCCAGGAAGGCTTGTTAAAAAGGGATCTGTCCAATAAGCCTGTGAATTGTATGAGGGCTTAGACCCTGTAAGGCCCTGAGTGATGTGGATGGCACCAGCTCAGCATCCATAGTGACAGCCATGGACTCTTGCATCTCATCCCTGCTTCTAGCTCCCAAGCTTAGAGATGCAGAGGTACAAGGACCAAAAGATTCAAATATTAGCTCCTCCTGCTGCGAGGTAGCTTTGATCATGAGCTGGCTTGGGAATGGCTGCCTGGAGTTTCGTTCTTTTTCTGTTCCAAAATCTCACCCAGAAGACAGCATATGAGAGAAAAAAGTCCAACCGGTCTGAACGAACAGGCCTTGGGGCTTCAGAGTTCTCAATGCTCCCGTGTGTCTGACAGCTCCCAGGAATCCATTTGCAAACCACTGTCTTAGAGCACAATAGCCCAGGTTTGTACAGCACACAAATATGCAGTCTTATGATTAGCCCTGTAATACCTTTTCTATTTTCATTCTTTGAGATAGGTTCTCACTCTAGCCCAGGCTGGCCTAGAACTCATTTATCTAGCTCAGATTAGCCTCAAATGCATGGTAGTCTTTCTGCCTCAGCCTCTTACCGTGATAGACTAACACATTTGCTTGTGTTATTGTTTTTGCTAATGCCAGATTTGGGACAGTGGATGGGTGTGGCGACCATAGAGGAGGGTGCAGCTTTAGGTGAGTTTGTGTGTTTATACATCAACAAAGCACTAGGACCCTTTTCAAAGCCTTTGAGGCAACTTGGAAGTTGTGCAGACTCTATGAGAACCAACTGTCCACACACACATATAGGCTCAGCCACAGGGGGCCAAAGAGAAGCTCAGAGTAGAGGAGCCTGGATCTCCCAGCAGCTTCCTAAACACTGCAGCAGACAGCACTGCGAAGTGGAGAGCGGAAGTGTCAGACAGAATGCGAGCTCCCGCGCCTCGCCAGCTGTCGCTGACAACAGATACTTGACAGTGGCAATGCCTATGGGGCCAAGCGGGGTGGGTGGCAGACAAGGAGCAAACTCGGTGTCTTTGAAGACTACTAGGTGCTTGCGAAGGCCATTCGCTACTGTTGGGATGGATCTTGTGGGTCCTGGGTGAGTTTCTTGGTTTTGTCTTTGATCACGATGAGAAGAGGCACACTGGGGACCCATGAGCCTCAGCACACTTCCGTTGCTGAAAGAGCATGGGTTCCCCAATGCATAAAAGGAACACAACCTCGGGGAGTCCGCCTCATAGAAACAGAGTGCAGGCCAAAGGAGACAAAGAGAAGTTGCTCGCAACAAGGTCTCCGTAAGGTTTCTAGTCTGAGCTGTTCTCCATCCCTGTACAAGAGTCTATGGTGAACGGAGGGTTGAGCAGGTGGTAGGGACTTTAGTGGGTGAAAACGGACTGTCCTGAAGCCCAAGCTACCTTAGTTCAGGGGAAAACAGCCCCCTCTATGTATATTTTTGGGAATTTACAGCCTAGGGATACCCTGGAGTTCTTCCATATGGCTAGAAACAGTGCCTGGCCTCTGGGGACAGGGGAAAGCGAATTCTCCCTAGCCCCGATCCTGACCATCTCTCCCAACCCAATACTGCACACAAATGCTCCCTCTGGATGCCTGCTACCCTCTGTGGTTCTTGTTCAACGAGACAGCTGTGTTTTCAGAAGCAGAGCCAGCCTCTACAGAGGCAACATTCCCCCTGGCCTGTGTCACTGCGGCCTCTGGTCCCCCTTTCCTCGCTCCCTCTGTCTGGATTTGCCCGCTCCATTTCTTGTCTTTCAGCACTTTATGGCAGATCCTGGCAAGGATAGATGCCAGGGTAGCCAAATGCACTGCCCTTAATTAGAGTCATCTTCCTGTCACCCCCTCGCTCTCCTCTCTTTCCCAAGGCTCCTACCCAAATTGGGGGGTTGGCGAGGAGGATGCAGGAGGCCAGAATACAGACGCAAATCCAGACGAGCAAACCTGTCTGCACTGTGCATGGTAGGGGACGAACACATGGACAGATGGATGGGTAGTTTGAGGTTGACAGCTGGGCAGAGAGCATTTCAAGCCCCCAGTCCCTCTCTGGGCTCTGTTTGGCTCCAAAGTCTTCTAAATCATCCTCTCCTCCTCCCACCCCCGCCCCCATGCAGTTCCCAGAGTGGACACGAGGTGGCGGTGTGAGGACAGGGAAGGGAAGGGAAGAGTACCGAGCCACCAGGAAGAGGACACAGCTGACAGCCAAGTAAGCCAGAAGCATGAAGAGCCAGACTCCTGGAGAGAAGGGGTCCAGAAAGGAGAAATAGCCCGGTCTGCGTCCCTGGAAATGGAAACGGAAGCAAGATTCACTATACACAGTCAGTCAAAATGGCACTGGCCAGGGCAGGACATGAGCACTGGTCTGGCCCGACACTCTTTTGTTTCTTCCGACTCCGGGTGATTCTAAAGGACACCAGGGATGAAGGTGGAGCAGGGACTATCCACCGGATCTCACAGATGAAACTAAAGAGCGATGTGGGCGTGTCTGTTTCTGGGATGAAGGGGAGTTCGTACTGTCCAAACCTAACAACACTTAACGGCTGTGCCCCACTGCCTTGTATTCTTGGGGTGGTATGGATGAGCTGAGGAGCTGTTGCTGCGCCAGGGCCTGGCCTCAGCACATCACTTTAACGTCTGTATCTTTTCTCCCGAGACCGTTAATGCAGCAGGCTCCCTTGGCTTTCTGCTCTGCACAGTGTTCTCACGGGCAGTGGGAACTCGAGTGCAAATTTTGACACAGTCCTGCGGGTTCATTTGACGAGTGAAGAACTCAAAGCCCAGGAGATGCACCCGAAGTCACACGGCGGTAAAGGAAGACTTGGAGATGGGTCCTCTCACTCAAAGTCGCCTTCCCGTCGTCCGCTTACACCGCGTATACTACTCCAGAGACTGGAGCCAGGACAGGAACTAGATGCCAAGTTCCCACCACGTCTCACAGGAAAGCAGAACAGAACGTGAAAGACAGTGTCATGGCGGTCTGCTGCATTTTCAGCTCTGTGCCCTGGGCAAGTCCCTGACTCTTCCAGCCCCTCAGTTGGAGCTGGACCAGATCAAACCCACTCTGCAAAGGCCCATGAACCACACGAAGCCACAGGCTCGCTTCATGGCTCTATTCTCCACTAGCTGTCAGCATCAAAGGGCAAACAGATTTCACATACACATCTACCTTCCTAGCTTTCTAAAGGAAATGAACACCCTAGATCAGTGGTTCTCAACCTGTGGGGTCACGACCCTTCTGTGTACTGACCCTCTTTCACAGGGGTCACCTGAGACCACCAGAAAACACAGATATTTACATTACAATTCACGACAGCAGCAAAATTAGTTATGAAGTAGCAATGAAAATAATTTTACACTGGGGTCACTGCCACAAGGGAACTATATTAAAGGGTCGCAGTGTTAGGAAGGCCGAGAACCACTGCTCTAGATAATCTGACAGCTCCGGGAGCTGAGCAGTGGCGGCTGCCGATGACGTGCGCTCTCTCCAACCCCGTTCCCAGGTTAGCTTTGCTTCTTCTATTGACTACAAAGCCACTGTCTAAAGGCCATTCACAATAGAGATGCTGTGGTTTTATGATCTCGGCAATCAAGGAAGTCTGTGGATGGAACTAGAAGCCAGCATTACCTTCAGCCGTTCGATGAAAAGTCCTGGCTTCACACTTAAGGGCGTATCAGTCGGAATGCCAGTGACTAGCTGCATCCAGCATCCAGGTGTGTCATATTTACTTGGGGGTCCCAGGGAAACAACTGAAAACCACCTATGCCAATCCTGACTCAGCCAGTCTCAGTGGGCACTAGGCACAGGACCTGAGCAGCTCCCAGTAACAGTGTCTGTCCCCACAGCCTTCTGTGTGGCAGCGAGAGAGGCGGTTGTGAGTGATTCCATGGAGCCTGCCTAGCCCTATTCCCTGATGACGCCAGCTTTTCTGGGTGACTTCCCATTCCCTTCCAGAGAACCAGGAGGGACAGCCTCAATTCCCCAGGGAAGAATTTCCCTTTTCCCCTGGGGAACTACATCTCAGAGGGGATACCGAGGGGACGGCAATGGCTCACCACCTACCAGCACACAAATGCTGATATACACACTTGATCAGGCTGATTGGGGAAATGAGCCAGTGACTGAGGGAAGGGAGCAACAGGAGGAAGACAGGATAAAGAGCAGAGCATGTGAGAGTGTTTGGTCCCATCATGACATAAATCCTCTTACAAGAAACAAGGATTCCAGGGCAGCGGAGTCTGGGTCCCTGCTTGCTCATTCCACTGACTGTCTCATTCCCTGCCCGAGAAGCCAGTGGCAGACACAGAAAGACACGGAGCGTGAAGACATCACACGGATGATGAAGGACTCAAAGGGGACCAGCCTGCCTATGCTTCTACTGCAGTAATCACTAGCTCGGTCCACACTCGGGTCCCTCTTGATTCCAGACTGCCTCTGGATAAACGTGTGTGAATTCTATGGGACATGTCAGGACGGTGTCGCTCTGTGTCTTTCAACAGAGAGACAGCCAGGTGAGGGGGGAAAAATCTTTTATTGCTGCTTTCTGAAACCCCGTCAGATGCTCCGCGTTAGAAATCTATACCTGATTCTATCACAAGGAGCCATCCCGAGGAAGGCGGCAGCACTATTTAGAGCTGCCATATTTGGTTAGGGGCGATAAGAAATGATGCAGGGCCATGAGAAACACTGCCAGAGACTTGGGTTATAAGGTGTAGGATATCACACAAACAAGAAACAAGACGTAAACATGGCCTCACCAGAAAGCTCTCAGTCACGCTGGCAAGGCAATATCTGATTCCACCAAGTGATTGACTGACACCAACCAGAATAGCAAGGCCTGGGCCGTCATTTGAGATCTGGGTCTGGGTTTAGATGGAGCCACACTGCTGAAATGGCGGCAAAAGAAGGATGTTTCTTGCAAGATTCCAAATGCCAACTGCTTCCCCTGTGCGCATGTGTGAGATTGCTTCCTTCTCAAGGAACACCCTAGCTACTGGGACTTGGAACAAATTGTGGTCACACACCATAGGCTTTTCCTAAACCCAAAGGACGTGTGACGGCGACAACTCTTCTTCCGGAAACACTCGACACCTCGCTGTGTTCTCTTGATTTCAGTACCCCATTTTCCACTCTGACAGATGGAAGAGCTAAGACCCAGGGAAGCTAAGAGCCTCACTCAAATCACTGGTGATGGCTTCAATTTCCCCGATACTCACCCATCGCGCTGTGCCATGGGCATGCTGTAGCGCTCCATTCTCAGGCAGCTGTACCAAGTCTGTCTTGCTCGATACTTTAATTTTTGCAGCTTGCTCCAATAAACTCCCCAATTAATCCCAGGCTTTCTACCCAATGCCAAGAGAATCCCGATTTACTCGCTCCTACTACCCATTTAAAATACTCATAAATGTTATTTATCTATTACCATCATCATTTATTGTGACTGTTGTTTTATAGGCATTTGTATTGATTTATACAATCAATATAACTGCTGACTGCAAGTGAGGCTGGTTTCTTTTGGTGAATGCATCCATTCTGAATGCAGGTAAGTGGTGCTTTATGTATCTATCTCTCTCTATATAGACATAGACATAGATCTATGTCTCAGAGGTCAAGGACAGGCCAAGTCCTACTGATGGAACTGAAGATGAGAAGCAGATGCCTTGGCTTTTGGCCCATGCTTCAAACTAATTTTGCATGCTTGTTGCTCTTTGGTGATGAGAAAGCCCTAAAAGATTGATCACCAACTATCCCACGGTCCTGGTTTGGGGAGGTTGTTTGAATTGCATCACGGCAATGGATCTTCCCATGTGAAATAGGTCAAATTTCTGAATTTTGAAATGTATGCCCCGGCAATGTTGAAGCATGCATGGGTAGCCTGTATATGGTGGTTCTATTGAGCTTGTCCATATTGAGTTTCATGGTTTAAGTTGATGAGGATGACTGACCAGGTCTCTTCCTCAAGAGGACACCAGATCTCATTACAGATGGTTGTGAACCACCATGTGGTGACTGGGAATTGAACTCAGGATTTTTGGAAGAGCAGGAAGTGCTCTTAACCACTGAGCCATTTATTTTTCAGCATCTGTTAATTTACTAAGAGTTCTATGTGTTGGGAAATGATACTATAGAAAGAAACCAATCTCCTTCCCAAAGTCTGGAGCCAAATGCAGGGGACACCAGAGCCTGGTAATGCAGGATGGGAGGTAAACGAAAGTGCCGACTCTGGAGCCAGAGCACCAGGGTTTACACTGGTGTTCTAGCTAGTTACATGCTCAACAATGCTGGGCAAGCTGCTTAACCTCTGGGTTTCTGCTTACTCCTTGGAACTTGGAGGTAATAATAAATTTGTCTTTGTGGGGTTGTCTTGAGGGCTGAAGATATGGTAAGGAGTGTGTGTGTGTGTGTGTGTGTGTGTCCACATAACACTTCTCTCTATCTAATGGTAGAAAAGAATGAAAGGAAAAGGGGACTTCCTTTTACACTGATACCTTCCCCTTCCCCTAGGAGAGTAGAAATACTACTTTCTGGTCCATGATGACACAGGATGAAGATATTTGAGAGAGAAGAACCTCAGCTACTTTTCCTAATTCTTCAAGTTCCTTAGGATTATAGCACAAGAATCAGAAGGGCTCTCCAGGGAAGCAGCTAGGGCAACCCTCGGCATTCATCCTGAAAGGAGGCATCTTAGGAACCAGGGGTTCTGTTTGTTGTTGTAGTTGTTAACTGAGACAAGCAGCATAACTGGACTTGAACTCACTGTGTTGCTTAGGCTAACATCAAACTTAAGACCCTCTGGTTTCTGCCTCTTGAGTGCTGGGATTCCAGCCATGTGGCATTATGCCTGGGAAATCCTGAGAACTCTGTTCCACCTCAGCTTTCCCAAAGGAGTGTCCTGAAGAATGAAGCTGACACGTGCAGCAGCTGCTCTTGGATCTGTGGAAGGGCAGTGTGCTCCGCCACCATTTCCATGCACATCACACCAGTGACAACAACTCTCCTCCTTCCCTGTGTCCCGTCCTTCCAACATGTCAGCGACAAAAGGGTTGTCACATCTCTGTACTTTTGAGTGTCTACAGAACTAAATGCCAGCTTACAGAGCTGTTTCTTGTTAGACAGCCAACTTCCAGGAATGGTCAGTGATCAGTAAAACATCCTCTAAGGTTGAGAAGGGGAAAAAATTACTCAGCCTGGGAGAGGCAGAGGAGGTTACATGATTGCAAAAGCTCACATCTTTGATCTGTGTCTTGCTAGTTTAGTTTAGCTAGTGAGCCCAGGAGGAAAAAGTCAGCAAGCAAACAGCACCTCCATTCCACACAAAACATCTTGAATGTTGGTTGTTGATGCATCCCACACACTAGCACATCTATTCTTATGTTGTTGTTTGGAGACTTCACTGCCTTGTGGACACCCAGGTTCCCATCCTAGCATTAACCTTGACTCACTGAGTGGTCAGTCCTAGGCAAGCCACTCAACATCTCTAGGTGTCTTTTTTTTTTTTCTTCCATAAAAGCAAAGCACCATGATCCACATGAAGGATGAGTGCGACCATTAGTAAACAGTGCTGATATGCCACCTGGGCTGCTGGAGGGAGCGGCACTCGATATCTACCCAGTGCCTAGAAGGCTATCTCTCCAGGGCTCCGTGTTTCTATTGATGGGCCATGCTCTCAAGTTACTTAGCTATAAAGACTTGAACATGATTCATTTTTTGACCTCTGGAGAACAGAATATTAAGCTACAAGTGACTCACTAACTGGCTTAGCACTCTCTTCCATGTTCCTGGACAGCCTTTCTGAGATGAAATGGACCATCCTAAAAAAATAGATAACATACCCAGCAAATGCCAGGCATTAGCCTGTTGTTGGCATTCATTTCTCTCTCGCTTTTGAATCACTGTCTGTCTTAGTTACTGTTCTATTGCTGTGAAGAGACACCACAACCAAGGGAACTCTCATTTTAAAAATCCCAGCACTCGGGAGGCAGAGGCAGGCGGATCTCTGTGAGTTCGAGGCCAGCCTGGGCTACAAGAGCTAGTTCCAGGACAGGCACCAAAGCTACAGAGAAACCCTGTCTCGAAAAACCACACACACACACACACACACACACACACAAAAGCATTTAGCTGGGGACTTGAATACAGCTTCAAAGTTCATGCTGGTGAGGAGCATGGTGGCATTTGGTAAGCCATAGTGCTGGAACACTAGCTAGGAGCTTTAGATCCTGATCCATAAGCGGGAGAGAGAGAGAGAGAGAGAGAGAGAGAGAGAGAGAAAGAGAGAGAGAGAGAGACTATACCTGTGTGGGCTTTTGAAACCTAAAGGTTCACCTCTAGTGACACATCGCCTCCAACAAGGCCACAGCCACTAATCCTTCCCAAACAGTTCTACTATCTGAGGACCCATACATTTAAACATATAAGCATTCCCATTCAAATCACCATCTGATTACCTCTCTCTCTCTCTATGCTTTCTTAAAAGAAAATACTCTAGCTGAGAGCAAAAGAAGGAAAAAGAACAGACCATGGAACTTTCCTATTTGTTCACGTAAGGCGGGAGCCAGCAGGAGAGAGGGAATGGTCACATGTTCTAGGGCATCTCAGGCACTAGGGCTGGCTGGAGACCTTCTGTGTCACTGTGGATTTCACAGATAGGAAAAGACTTAAAACAATCCTCTAATCAATGCATTTCCTTGACAGTGGGAGGAATATCCATACTATAGCGTGAGACAAGTAATTGGAAGTATCTGGAACCTGGAGACGGGAAACCTGGCTTCAGTGCCTGCTGCAGCGCTCACATCCAGATTTCCAGGCTTTCACCTCCTGCTCCATGCAGTAAGCATCGCCCCACCTATTCCCTGGCACTACTGCGCTCCACCAGAGCCTGTGCAGAAGTGTCTCATAAACCAAGAGCTGTGTGTCAACATGCTACATCTTCGACATCAATCCAAGCTCCCCGAAGAAGCCAACATGAAATTACTTAAATGAGATTTACCCATTTGGGGGTTAAATGGGCCAAATGTTGAATCCCAGGTTGGGTTCTGGCACATTCCAATAATACCTAGATAGGGAGTGCTCAAGGAATACACACTTACTTTAATATTAGTCTAAGCAAAAGCATCGTGAGGCAAATCGGTGCAGCAGGAGGAAACAGAGAGAGAGCCACAAGATATACTCTGTCAAATATGGTTTTCTTCCCCAGGCTTTTCTCTCCTCTATCCACACATAGTTGGGAACTCACAGTGCACAGGAATACCTTAAAACTCTTGAAAACACAATCCCCTTGGAGATAGACTGCTAGACTAAACATTGAACTTCTCATTAAAAAGAAATGAGCTAATTTGCCAGGGGACTCACAAGCCTTTAACTCCATCCAGATCCTATCGCTTGACTACCATCTTCGAAGCATCAGGGCCACTTCAGACTCTAACAGCCCAGCCATGCGTTCGTGGCTTAGCATCACATCCGGTCCTGGGCACTTTCTTAGGTGGATGTGGTGATGGTGACAGTGATTGTGACTCTCCATCAGCAACTGGGTTAGATTTGGAATCCCCCTAGGAAACACACCTCTGCAGGTGCTGGTGAAGACCTTTCTAGAGAAGTTTTGCTGAGGGGAAAGCCCTACCCTGAATGCGGGCAGCACTAGCTCATGGGCTGGAGTCTTAGACTTCATGAAAGCCAAAACAAAAGGAAGGCTACCAGTCGGTCTCTCTGCTTCCTGCCTGTGGTGTGATGTGATGAGTGACCTCGCATTTCTGCCGGCAGGCCCTCCCTGCTGTTATGGACTGGACTCCCAAACCATAATCCAGAAGAAGCCTGTCTCCATCCTTAGTTGCTTTGCCAGGGACTCGGTCACAGCAGGAGGAAAAGTAACTAATACAGATGCTGTGTTGTGAGTAGGGTGTGTGGACACTGGGGGAAAGAACAATAAATTCAGATGGCAGGTACAGCTCTGCCCGGGTGGTTCATGTATCTGGGCTGCATGAAATATATCTGCCTTTACTTGGTTTCTATTCTTAAAGCCAACTAGGATTTAGGGAAAAAAAAGAAATAAAAATAAGTCTAGTAGGTTATGCATTCTTTGGTCTGGCATACTGAACCTCCCTAGCACACATTGGGGTTTCGGGGGCTCAGTGTTGTCCTGAGAAGACAGTGCTCACTGACCACAAGGTCACTGGATATGGCCTTCATTCTTCCCTCTCTCCTCCCCATTTTTCTTTTCATGACTATCAAGTAATGCTATGTGTTTAGAACAGTCACATTTTAGAAATCAAAAGTCATATCCTAAAATTCTAGTCTGGCAAACACAGAAGCTTTCCTTTAACGTGCTCCGTACTGGGGTCTGATTAAGAAGAGACGGGAAAGAATACCTGAAGGCACCATGAAAGAAAGTATATAATAGATGGCAGCAGCCGAGAGAAGGAGAGAAGGAGGGTAGGGGAGACCATCTGACATTCGTGCTGGATCTGGAAGAGCAGTGATGGTTTGGTTCGGTGGTTGAGGCGAGGATAAGTGTGAACCTAGATGCGGAGGTGAGGGGACGATTGTAACAGTCAACCATGCGAGGAAGTGGATATGAGTAAATTAGTAAAACAATCGAGCAAGCAACTCTCCAGCTGTAGAATGAGGGCTGGAACACAGTGAGGGGCATTCCCCTGCATTTGCTACACAGAATAGTGACCACTTCCTTGCACATGTGGCAGGCAGGGCGCTAAGAGTGCTGCACATGGGTTCTCATCTAATCTACGCAACAACTCATTTCTACAGAGGAAGACACCGAGGGGTGTGTGTGTGTGTGTGTGTGTGTGTGTGTGTGTGTGTGTGTGTGCGCGCGTGTGCGCACACGCACACACACACAGCTATTAACTGTCGGTTTCAGCATGAGCTGCAGGCAACCAGGCTTGAGTGCACGATTTTCAGCATCACTTCTTAGGGAATGCCGATGCTGATTACAGCCCTTGGCTAGGAGCAGTAAGAGAATAAGAGACACTTTCCCACCCACTGAGAAGAAGCTAAGCTACGGTAGTGACAGCAGCTGAGGTTAGAGAGAAGCAGAAGAGATGGAGGTTACTGGAGTTTGAGAACTGTTTAGGGGCAAGCAGAGAGGGTCATCTCAAGTCACTGAATGGAAGCGCTATTATCTGAGACGGGACAGAGGAAGAAGAACCAGTTTGCTGAATCAGACTATTCCAATACGGTCTCCAAATATCCCAGAGGATCAGACCCTCTGGGCAGGCTTCCTCAGTGTTCTTCTCTGCCAGGAAATTCTTCCTGAAACCCAACTGAAGTTCATTCTAGTGAAACGCAGCCTTTCTTGTCCTGGACAGTTTGTGATGCTGTTTGGATCGCCTATTATCCATCCAGGTGAAGGAGGGTAGCCATGTGTGGATATATGGGCTGGAGAGAAGGGGTCCAGCGTGAGAGTGGCATTATCTAGGGCATGATGCAAGGATGTGGGGAGGAGACATAGACAGAGGGTTTCGTCAAGGTGATGGAGAGGTTCCAGAAACTTCAGGAGCCAATGGTGACTTGGGTGCTAGGAATGAAGAGTTTCAAGGGGTTCAGTGTGCCAACAGTAAACTTGCCAAAGCCACACTCTTTGGCTGGCTTGTCAATTAGCAGGGTACCCTCTTATTCTGGTCTTAGAGATAGCTGAACAGAAAAAGATTATGCTGTGTTATTAGGAATAAGGAAAATATCCCATAATCAATATTTAATAACCTATATTCAAAACAATTGGAAGTGTTGGAAATTCACAAACCGTTTCTGATAATCTTTAAGCTTCAGAAACATGCTATCTGGAACTTATTATTCTGTAGGCTGTGTGTGTATGTGTAATGTGTGTGCAATGTGTGTGTGTGTAGCATGTGTATGTGAATATGTATGTTTAATGTGTGTGCTTGTGTATGAGTAATGTGTGTGCAGTGTGCATGTGTACTGTGTGGTGTAATGTGTGTGTGTATTGTGTACGAATATGTATGTGTAATGTGTGTATGTGTGCACAGTGGTGTGTGAATATGTATATATAATGTGTGTATGTGTGTGTAGTATATGTGTGTGAATATGTATGTGCAATGTGTGTGTGTAATGTGTGTGTATAATGTGTAGTGTGTGTGTGTGTGTGTGTGTGTGTGTGTACATGGAGGCCAGATGTTGCTGTTGGGTGCCTGCTTTAATCACATTGCACTTTGCTTTGGGGCTAGAGTCTCTCATTGGCCCTGGAGCTCGTTGTTTCAGCTAGACCAGCTAGCTAATGTGCCCATTGTCTACCTGTTTCCACCTCCATGGCACTGGGACTAAGATGCCGTCCAGCCACTGTTCTATTGTTGTGAAGAGACACTTTTACCTCGAAGCCCAGTGATACACCTCTTCCAACACACCACCTAATCTTTCTCAAACAGTCCCACTCCCTGGTGACTAAGCATTCAAATATACAAGCCTATGGGGAGCATTCTTATTCAAGGCCCCAAAGGTGACACCACTGCACCTGGTTTTTACACGGGTGTGGGGGGATCCGAACTCAGGCCCTGAGGCTTACACTCCAAACACAGTACTCACTGAGCCATTTGCCCACTCTCTGGAGGCTTCTGCAATTGTGCTTAGCTGAGATCACACTATACAATGGACACATGTCATGAGGCATTCCATGACAGCCCATGGATACATACAAATTTAATGCGTTTGTATTAAAAATAAACAAATGAATAAAAACAATTCTTGATTGGGCCTTTGTGCTGACTTAATTACATCTACTTTCACACACGCAGATTTGATTGCTGCCAGATGCTCACCTTTTGGTAACAATTACTCATTAGTCAGGTGACCTTATAAACATGAGAAAGAAGAGATTTTAGGTCCTTATACATTATAAATGAGAACACACTAGCCATATTTTTGTTCAAAGATAACCATCAATCAGAGAAAATTCACAAATCAGTAAACACCAATTATTTATCTTTAATCTCGCTCCATTGGTACTTTCATTGTGAAGACAAGGCTTCCCTGTGCAGGTTTATATGGGGTTCTGGGAGTCGACTCTGCCTGCACAGCCCTCATACAGCTGTGCTCACTGCACACACACGCTTACCAGGTCTCCTCTGCTTCAGCCAATTCAGGAATGTTCTCTCACCCATCGAGTTTCTGGTACTTTCTAAGCATAGCGCCTCACACACAGAATGCGCTTGGTAAATATTTGTTGAATAAATGCATAAACTGTCAGGTCTGCTCAGTGTAAGTTGTTCATGCCAGAACTCATTTTTCACTGAGTTCAGCCCCAATATAAATTAGTTCTGAGCAGCTGGGTGGCACACTGGTCCCTCCCTGTGGGGCTGGAGAGAGGAGAGATTCTGGCCTAGCAGGGGAGACTGTATTGGTCAATCAGGCTTTTCCAGGGAAACAGTAACAATGGAAGATACAGGTATATCCATATTTATAAATTTCTATAACCATATTGTACCATATAATATCACCCATCAACCATCTATCTGTCTGTCTGTCTGTCTGTCTACCTACCTATCATCTATCAATTTTCTGTATATCTATGTGGTGGTTTGAATAGGAATGGCCCCCATGGGCTCATATATTTGAATGCTTGGCCATTAGGGAGTGGCACTACTTGACAGGGATTAGGAGTTGTGGCCTTGTTGGAGTGGGTGTGGTCTTATTGGAGTAAGTGTGACTTTGTTGGAGTAGGTGTGGTCTTGTTGGGGGAAATGTGTCACTAGGGGTGGGCTTTGGGGTTTCAAATGCTCAAGCCAGGTCCAGTGTTTCACTCTCTTTCTGCTGCCTGCTGGTTCAGATATAGAATTCTCTGCTCCTTCCTATCTATCTACCTACACACACACACACACACATACATATATGCATATATATATATGTGAATGTATCTATTTATCTACCTATTATCTATCATCAATCTACTATTATTTATCTATCTATGGATTGCTCTACCAATTTACCTAGTCATTCAACTGCCTATCTATTATATATATGAATATCTATTTTATGTATATATATATACAGAGAGAGAGAAAGAGAGAGACTCTTGTATTTAACTATGTAACTCTAGAAGTTTGTAAATCCAAACGATCAACAGGCTAGGATCTTAGGCAGATCTCTGCTCTTGTCTGGAGCGGAATTCCTCCTTTTTTTCTTTTTTTTTTTTTTGGTTTTTCGAGACAGGGTTTCTCTGTGGCTTTGGAGCCTGTCCTGGAACTAGCTCTTGTAGACCAGGCTGGTCTCGAACTCACAGAGATCCGCCTGCCTCTGCCTCCCGAGTGCTGGGATTAAAGGTGTGCGCCACCACCGCCCGGCAAGGAATTCCTTCTTTAGAAAGCCCCACCTTGCTCTTGTAGCATTAAACTAATTAAGAAAGCCTCATTACATTCTTGCCGTTGACCCACATTCCTCTCAAAATGTGTTGAAGTCCTGAGTCCCATGACTTGTATGTATGATTGGGCAACCTTATTTGAAAAATAGAGCCCTTGACAATGCTATGGAGAGTTAAGGTAAAATTGTACTGGATTCACATGAGACCTGTCCCAATGATGAGCATCCTTATAAAATGGAGAATTTGGACACAGACACATAGGGCGAGGCTGCATGGATTTAAAGGCAAAGGTCGGAGTGCCAGAGAACTCTAGTCAATTAATTACATGTCACCACAGCTCCAAAATATCTTTCCAGAAACACCTGGACTGATGGTGAACCACACATATGGAGAAGCTGTAGCCTTCCAAGTTGGCACACAAAACTGAATGTCCCAGGAGGTAATTCATGGGACAAACGCTGCCATAGGTTTCTGAGGTAGGTAGAATAAATATTTGATTGACAGTCTCATTTAGGAAGCCCGCAGGGCTGATGACTAGGGTGCAGTGCTGGACAGAGTTACTGCTCAATACTGCAGTTCCCCACGCTGGGCAGCTCAGCTGTGAGTACCAGAGAGTGCAAATACCTGGGGTTTGGTGCTTCTAGTCATAGGGCTGCCTATAGGTCAGCAGGTCACCACCAGGGTTCTAGTTTCCTTAGCATTGATTGGGAAATCAGGGCCACAGCCTGACTATGTTTCTACAGCTTGCCAGAGCAGGTAGTACAGAGAAAAGCTGTATGTCTCCGTTCCTTTGGGAAGCCCTTTCAGGGCTCTAGAGAGAAAGAAGAGAGAAATCTGGAGGAGATATGAGACTTGCTGGAAGTCAAGAACCCCAACCTGGAATGCTTTTCCTTGAGATAGCTTCATGTGTGAGTTTGGTCTCCTACTCTGTATGATGAGATGTTAGTACCCACCTGTTTTCCCTTAGAGATCAATCCAGGGGACCCAATGAGAAAGAGAGGGTGCAGTCTACAGGACAAGTCACCAAAGCCCACACAGGCTGGTTATACAAAGGCTGAAATCAGACCTTGCGCTTTGGCTTTTTAACACGTGATTAGCATGTGTGAGCTATTAGCATGTGCCCTTGACCTACTTTTAAAACTGATCATACTCACGTCCTCATTCCTAAAATTAGCAGAGCACAACCGTGTTAGCTTTCCAGGATGGCCGAGACAGAGTCCACAACCAGCATATTGTGTCATCTCTAAGTTATTTTGAGGATGGAAGCTCCATTGATGCGACAGCAGAGTCTGCTCTCTCAGAAACCCCCAGGAGAGGGTTTGTGTTTCTCCTAACTTGTGTGGTTGCTGGAGATGACTGATGCCTGTTGGCATGGAGATGCCTCCAGTTTCTGTGCTTGATTCCACATGGTTTTCTCCCCTATGCATCTGTGTCCAAATCGCCTGCTCCCTTTAAATAAATTGTTTTTGAGACAGGATCTCACTATGTAAGTTTGACTGGCCTGGAGTTTGCTAGGTAGAGAGGCCCAGGCTTGAACTCACAGAGGTCTCTGCCTCTCCCACTGCTGGAATTAAAACATGCACCACTTCATCCAGTCAAACCCTCCTCTTTTGGCAAGGATGCTGGCTAGTCATTGGACAAGGACCTATCTGAATCCAGCATGACTTTCCCTTACCTCTTTATAACCCTGGCAAGAACTCTATTTCCCAATGAGGTTATGTTCATGGGTCTCCGGAATTAGGACTTCAACATGTACTTTGAAGAGGACACAATTCAATAGCAAACTAGACCACACCACACAGCTAAACCACAAATATCTGGAATATAGGGACTCTCAGTAAATAAAAATTTTCATCACAACAGGACAAGGAAGGACATGGGGTCAGAGGGTCACAGCCTCCTTACTCCCCAAGGCACAGTGTCACCAACTGTAACAAACTCCTTGCTGCCCCTGTGTCTGTCTGTAGAGCTTAACATTTTGACTCTAATCTCTTCTAGATGCTCTAGCCATCTTTCCCAACCATGTAGCCTAGCAGAAAACTGTACAACTCTGATAAGTCAAGCCTTCTGGATGGGCTCCGCAATACAGTGATTTCTGTCCTGTAGGAGCCCGGCCACAGCTCCAAATGCAGGTCCTCATTGATTCCCAGGGGCATTCAGATTTGCATCTAGGGCGGATATGCCTACTGGCAAACTGTTGTTTTTTTCTTTCAAAGACAGTGTCTCTGTAAGCCAATCTGGAGTGGCAAAAATGCACGGGGTCCCTCTGCAGAGAGCCAAACTTGGAGAGTGTGTGGGCGGCCTCTGGTTGTCTCTCCTGCTAGACTTTATCTTAGCTCTTCATAGCATTGGAAAAGACTCTGTTTCCAAGAAAGCCTGCATGTTCAGATCCTGGGGTTTAGGACTTCAGCGTGTATTTTATAGGGACCTAATTCACTCCTGAACTAGAAGCCACCTCACAGTCATCTGATAGTGTCTGGGACACAGAGGTACTCAATAAATGAGAGCCATTGTCATCGTGCCTTGTGATGTCAGGTTACATCCTGGAGCATGTGTGACAGTTAAATTATGGCCAACGAAAGGGACTAGAATACAGGGGAAGCCTATGACAGCTGTACACCTGGAGGTAGTTTCGATGAAGGAGGAGAGGAAGAATCTTCCGGCCTAATAATGGAAGCAAGGAAAGTTTCCATTATTGGCTGGCCCCAGGGTGATGATCTGTTTGATTGATGACACACAACCAGAGTGACTCCTGCTCTTTCCACCAGGCAAGACATTCAGATGGCATGTCCATCTCTGGCTGACTACTGCTGTGTTCCTATGTATTCATTTTGATGCTATCATAGCCAGAAAAAAAAAATATCCTTTAAAAAATAAAAGCAAACAAACAAGGAATGTAGGTAGCCAGTAGTATTGGCAGGAATAGATCTCTGAAAAACAAGAACCGAGAAACAGCACTGAAAAGCAAGAGAGGACACAGCCTACAGTCCCACACTCTCATGCTGCCCAGAGGGAACAAAGTGAACCCTGGAGGCAGAGGAGCCCTGAGCATCTAAGGTTTGGTCCCTGCATCCTGGGAGAGCATGACTGAGGCCAGTCACTGACACCCTGTGTCTCAAGTGGCCCTCTCAGCATCCCTATTTAGAGACAGAAGCCATCTTTGCTGGAAAGCTCCCAAGTGCGAATTTCCCGTTTCTCCTGTTTGTAAGATCCTGCAGCTGAAGGGGGAAAAAATAGCCCAGTGCATTTGCATTTAAGTCTCGAAATCCAAATATTTCTGTGAGTCATTCATTATTACCATATAACTCGGTGTTTGCATGCAAATAACTTTAATGGCATAAATGCTTATAAAATAAGTCTCTTACCATATGAACTCTGTAAAGAATACTAATTCCCAGCGTCATGAATGGCTTCGAGAAATCAATCACTTTCTCACGTTCAGCTGTGATGGTGAGGCCTGCCACAGCCAGATCAGCTTTCTGAAAGGACACAGAAGACAGACCATCAGAGGAGGTAGGACACAGGAGACCAGCGGCCACAGGCTGTGCCTGCTGAGGAGATGTTATTCTGGTCAGGCTTCTTGGCTCAATCCAGACCTAAACCATCACTCTCAGAAGGACCTAGATTGAAGCCGTGACTCAAGTCTAATTACTGTTAGACCCCTCAGACTACACAGGTAATTTACAAACAAGAGGGACCACCATCAGGCCGCTCAGAAACAATTTCTAAACATTCCAGGAGAAGAGACCTTCTGGGCAAGCTTTCTCAGTGTTCCTCTCTGTCAGAAATTCTTCCTTGGATCTAATTGAAATCCATCCTGTTGAAAAGAAGCCCTTTCCTATTGTCTACAGTCCAGTACCTGGGGCTGGGGGAAAAGCCCAGAGACAGGACTCAGTTCTAGCCCACACTCTGCCTAACTCAAGAACTGATCAAGCTCAGCCACGGCGCTCACCTAGAATTGCACAGCCTCATCCACAAAGCAAGGAAATACAGGGAAGAGAGTGTTAAGTACTTCACAGCAATTCTCTAACATAACGCTCAAAATATAGCGTGTGGGGTCACTTATATCTACCTGTAGTACCTGCAGCGTTCAATGGACCAATTAAAATGTGAACTCCCGAGTCTCTTTCTAGAGCCCAGGGTCAGATTCTTTGTGGTCTTACATAAGATTCTGTATTTATAGCAAGTGATAATAATCTATATTTTAATATTTAAGAGTGAATAGTTAAGAGCTATGGTCAACATCCAGGATATATATATATATATATGTGTGTGTGTGTGTGTGTGTGTGCTGTGTGTGTGTGTGTATACACGTGTATATAT
>NC_022012.1:36423557-36537446 GCF_000317375.1 Microtus ochrogaster
TTCATATATTTCCTCACAAGCAGGAAGAAAAGTGAGTGTTCACAAGTCCATTCATCCTGAGTGGGTGTGGGTACACAGAGTATGCATGTGTGTGCACACACACTCAATGACTGCTATACTATTGCAAGAAAGTAGGATGTTGTTATGCTTTGCATGTGAGAACATGGGCTCCCATGTTTGAATATATAGTCTCTGGTGGTGTAGGGAGGTTAAAGAACATTTTGGAACCTTTGGGGACTAGATCAAAGACAAGGCCAGAATGGTGGAGTTTTGAGGTTAGAGTTTGGCAGCCTGGGGACAGTCTCTCTCTCACCTTCTGGATAAGAGAGATGTGAGGGAAAGTCACACTGCAACCATTGTGCAGCCATGGACAGAGGCGCTTTCTACCGTGCTTTCCTCTCCATGATGGATTGTTTCCTCCGAACCGTGAGCCGAAATGAACCTCTGCTCCTGCAGGTTGTTGCTGGGGGGAGGAAGGGGGCTTGGTTGCAGCAATGAGGATCGTACCTCACACAGATGCTGATGGAACTCGTGCTTGGGAGGGGTAAATCTATCATCAAGTTTCACTTTCAACAGTTTCTTGCCAGCCTTCCATTCTCAATTCATGCCCCAGCCCAGGTTAGCAAGCTTAGCCCCTAATCAAGTAGAGCCACCCTTCAGAGAAACTGGAGTGCAGATGAGAGGGGATTTTAATGAAGAAGGGGAGATGTGAGTGGCTCATCCCATGTTTCTGTGAGAGTGTTGATGACTGCTACCCAGTGAATCAGCCCTCGGGTGACAGAGTGGGGTTTGATTAGAAGATTGTCAGCATCTTCATTTGGGGGACTCTTTAAAGGCTTTTTCTTGGGGCCTTTCAGCCCCTCAGCCCCTCAGTGACAGTGGCACGGCCTTGGATTCAGCTTGTGAGCTGAGTGCAAAGCCAGGAAGGCAGCCTCAAAGGCCTGCAGGTGCAAGGCTATGCCTGAGGGCATGTGTACTGTAGAACAGGAGCACAGACCTGCCTGAGAACCAGGCAGGGGAGGGGCAAGAGTTCAAACGATTGGAGTGAAGGAACTGAAGTAAGCGTGAAGACAGGGCACTGGGGAGACTGCTCAGCCGACAAAGTGCTGCTGTGCAAGTTGGGGATCTGAATGAACCCTGTACCCATGCTTAAAAAGCTGGTGCTGGTGGTGCACGCTTGTGATCCCAGTGCACCTGCAGCCATGCCCTGGCATGTGTCTGGGGCTCACTATCTGGACAGCTTAGCCTAACTGGTAAGTTCCAAACTTGTCGACGTAAGTCACAAAACAATCTCACACCAATTTGGAATTATGATTAATAAAAGGGTTATTTATTAAAGGGGAAAACTTACAGATCACTGTCCTAGACTAATTAGAGACCCTGCCCCGGAATATCAAGGTGAATAGTTCGCAAGAAATAATACTTAAAGTTGACTTCTACACACACACACACACACACACACACACACACACACACACACGTGCATACAAGCACACACAGGAAGATTGACTGGAGCTGGACAAGTGGCTCAGTCGTAAGAGTGTTTGCTGTTCTGTGCAAGCATGAGGACATTGGTTTAAATCCACAGTGCCCACATAGGGAACCAGGCATTCTTATGACCCTAATATTGATAGGGGTGGAAACATATGGATTCCAGGAGCTCACTGCACCCAAACAGCAAGCTTCCTGTTCAGAGAGAGAAAGCCGTCCTCAAGGCAACAAGGGGAAAATGATACAAGAAGATGACAGTGTCCTCCTCTGGCCCTTCACATGTGCACACACTATCACATGCAGCTGCAGACTCATGAATACACTACATACATATGTGTGTGGGCCCTCGCATACATGTGCGCACACACACACACACACACACACACACACACACACACACACCACTAATTAAACCTTTTAGACTAAGATGGCAAAATGAGCAAGGGGTAAATTCAGCCTCTGTTCCTTTCTCTGGTGATTTCTTTTTTTCAGAACTCCAAATCGACTGCCCGATGGAAATCGAGACCACCCCAGATTTCCTTCGTCCACACTCAGCTGTTCTCTAAAGGGGGCAAACTTTGGATGCTAATTTGGAAATCATTCTGCAAGTTTACTCATGTTGGCCAACAAAGACATTATGAATGCCAGAACAATCCATATGTCCATATGGGCAGAGAACTGGAAATGGGCTACATCCCTCCTCCCTCCACCTGTGGAGGTGGAGACAGCATGCCCCGGTACATCCAGGCCATTTCCGAAGCGTCACAAACTTCTCCAAATTGGACCACAAATAGAAAACTGCCTCCGGCTGGCAAAGCTGATTCTGGGCTCTTGCCCTCTCTTTCCTTTCTCCCCAGGCTGGAAGAGGTTGGGGGGCAGGGAAACTGAAGAGGCAGTGGCAAGCTACAGAAACCGGCAAGAGGCTTGGCGGCGGCTGTTTTTTATATTTAATTGACTCAGTATAGAAGAGTAATTATCCACCTTGGCTTCAGAGCACCCCGGGGTGCCAGCCCTGATCACGTGGGATCAGATTATTCCAAAAGATGTGTGTTCATTTTCTTTTACCTTAGTTAAAAAGACATTATGCTATAAAGCAGCCTTCCGACGAGGAGATAATGTGCCATGAAGACACACTAACAAACAAGGGGGCTGGGACCGCAGCAGCTCTACAGTGGCTAGGGCCAGAGGCTGACGGGAACCCAGGCACATGGCAACCAGTCTGAGGCCTTATGGTGGGGCAGAAGGCTATGCTCTCCATGGGAGAGAGCAGTGGATGGGGAATCTGATGGTCTGGATCTAGTCACAGCTGGGCCCCAACCTCCTTGTTTTTGTTTGATAGGAACAGGCTTCTTAACTGTGAAGGGAAAGGGCTCAGTCAGGGAGCTCCCTGGTTTCCCAGCTATCAGTCCCAGGTGTTTCCACCCTGTTCGAGATCATGTGACTTCTTTTAAATGGCCCCCATTCTGCCCTAAAAGGTGATGAAAGCTTGGAATGGTGAGGAATGGATGAGGACAGGAAGCTGAAGGCGGAACCTGCCTCCCAGGTTGGGCAGCAACTGCAGGGACCTTGCATCTGGAAAGGTCAGGGAGGAAACTGTGAGGCTCAGGCCTGAACTTGACATCCTAGGGCTGGGAAAGCAGACCAGGCCAAGCGTTGGGCTGAGATCAGAGACAAGAAAAGAGAACACACGTCTGCTGTGTGGTGGGGAAAACACACACACACAAGGCTGTATTCCCCCTGAGCGCCAGGCCCCACTCCTTTGCTTAGTTATGATTGAAAGAGTTCTTTGAAGGCCTTTGTATGCTGCCTCTGAGGGATGCCCCCCGTTTTATCTCCTGAATGTTGGTAGAATTTACAAGGCTGGGCCAGGCAGGAACTGGTTTGGAGGTGACTTCCTAAACATATCCCCCTTTGCCTCATTGGAAGTTAACGGGGATCATGCAGTGGCTACATTGCTATCAAAGCCCAAAGCCCGCAAACTGGCCCATACTTCTCTGGAGATCTGGACCTGGGCTGGGAGGAAATGACGTGCGATTGTGAATAGGATTGATTAATTAATAAAGAAAATTGGCTTGGCCTGATAGGGCAAAAGTAGAGGTAGGCAGGGAAAATTAACTGAATGCTGGGGAAAAGAAGGGTGATGTCAGAGAGAAGCCATGTAGCCCCGCCAGAGAAAACTCAGGTTGGAATCTTGCGGGTAAGCCGCAGCCAACTGGTGAAACACAGATTACTAGAAATGGGTTAAATTAATATGTAAGATTCCGACAGTAAGAAACTAGAGCTAATGGCCCAAGCAGTGTTTTAATTAATACAGTTTCTGTGTGATTACTTCAAGGCTAAGCGGCCAGGAACCAACAAGCGGGGTCTGCTCCCTGCAACAAGGATAGGCAAGCTCACAGTAGGGATGGGGATCTGCTCAGGCTGCCTGAGCCCACAGTCTCCCCTGAGGTTCCCTGAGAATCATGAGGACATTCACTGGTAGCCATCCAGCCTGGCCCTCCCAGTGGACAAAGTTTGCGCAGTTACTTTCGCTGCCATTTTAAGATAGGCACTGCCCTCCTTACTTTGAAAAAAAAATCTCTGTTGCACCCAGCAGGGTCTCCTAGTGTTCTGGCTTGCCTCCTCCACCTATAGTTTTCCCTGGATGAGAGAGCAGTCAGCAGGCTGCCCCTAACTCTCACTGGTGACTAACCTGCGTTCTCCCAACAAATTTTCTGACTATGAAATGGTTCCGTGACTGCCTAAGGAGACAAGGTGAGTCAAGAGAGATGGTTGCGTGGAGGAGCCCCGGACAAACTGTAGGGACTGCGCTATCTTATCAATGTGTGGGGGCTGACAGCCTTCCGTGTGGGCAGACCTGTCTGGACTCAGTCAACTCTCTTGCTGTGTGACCTTGGACACGTCTTTTCACTTCTCTTGGCCTCAGTGTGCTTGTCTGTCAAGGAGGGTGATGAAGCCCAGCTTCTGCAGTAGTGTGTGTGTGTGTGTGTGTGTGTGTGTGTGTGTGTGTGTGTGTGTGCAGGGGGAGCTAGTAAGTTACAAGCACGGCCTGGTCCACTTCTGCTGTTGGGGTGGTAGTAGTGATGTGGCTGCCACTGAACTTGATGGTCAGCATAGTCTCAAAGGGCCTTCTGGAAACACATGGCGTTTTGTTCTGGAGTCCGTGGTGAGTGCCAGGCATGCTAGTAGGCCCCTGGCTACTCAGCCCCTCAGGTCTTTTCCAAATGACTTTGTGCTTTTCTGTACATTTGGGGACCCTCCCAGGCCTCACATCACCCCATTCTTTGGAAACCTCTGGGAGAAACAGATGCCAGTTGGCAAACAGGCATTCCCCATCTCCTCTCTGACCTCTCCGCGAGAGCAGATTGTGTGCGCTGCCCCCAGCACCTTATAAATTCTCTCAACTCTGCTGTGCTGCCTATGACCAGCTTCTAGAACTTTCTTCCTTCTAACCATTTTACATGAGCCTCAGCTTCTGCCCCGTGGAAGTGATTTGCCCCTGCACCTCAGCTCCCCACGCCTCTTTGAGCCCAGCCCGCACCCGCTACTCATGCCAACTGCCTTTCTTTCTTGGCAGTTCTTTACTCAATTCTCTAATTGCAACACTTATCTCTGGAAGGCTCTGAAAGCGCTGCCCAGAATAAGACGGTGCTGAGCATCCCAGAAGTCCTCACTCTGGGGTAGATTACCTCTGAAGAGCACAAAGAGTTCCAATCAAGGTTGGGCTGAGGCTCTGAAGAGGGGCTGGCATTCTTTGTGACATCCACAAGGAAACGGACTTTGAGGCCAGTCCTCTCTTTCCCCCTGCTGTGACCATAAGCCTGTGTCACTGGCACCACACTGAACTGGGTTCACTTTCGTCTCTGCGACCATAGGAAGTCCTCGTGGCTTCCCCATGCCTACTTCTCACTTTAACATGAGATACAATGGCCAATCTGGGGTCCTTAAGAAGCTAAGAGATTGCACAATGCCTAGCATATGGGCTTAACAAATGATCATTAACAAGACTTTTCTAGAAAGATTCATCTTTGTATCTGTAAGTAGGTACACATCAGGTCCTAAGGACAGCGAGGATAGTTCAGGGGCAGGTGGACAGCCCCTAAACACAGTCTATGCTCAAGCCCTTTCTTACTGACCAGGTTGATTTCCAGCAAATGGCTGATATAAGAGGGACTTATGTTTTTTTAGGAGGCCCCATGCTGGAGTCTGGCCTGATTGAGACATGTCTCTGTTCATCAGGCCAGGGGACTTGAAGGCCCAGTTTCCCCACTAGAGGGTGCACATCCTTTCCTAACCCGCCCCTAATCAGGAGCCCCTTAACACCCAGGACAGCATTAGCAGGGAGCCCAAGCACCACACTGGCTCAAGCAATTGTCAGCAGGGTGCTAATTACACTCCTGGAAGGGACAGAGTAGGCAGGCCTGGGCTGGTCTGGAGGCCAGCCATGGGGCCTGCTCTGTGGCTAAACCGAGCTCCCCAAGTCTCTTCACTCCAAGTCCTCTGCAGCTCAGGCAGGTACATTGATAAAGCGTCTCATCCCAATCCAGATGAGATGATTTACCTGCTACACGCCTTTCTCCTTCCACCCCCATCTATGCAGATGCCCAGGGAACCGGAGTCTCAGAGCAGGGAGGCAAGGACTCTGAAGGAGTCAGGGACTCATGCCCACTGCTGCCTCTTATGAGTCTGGGGATGTCATCACTAACTCCATAGTGACACGCATGTACTGTCCTCCTGCGTGCAGGATCAGACTGGCTGCCCACTCCATCTACCAGTGCTGGTCAGAGAGAATGCACAGCAGTCACACAGCACCTGCAAAGTGTTTGGTGTCTTTGCCTACTAGATAGACAAGGTGCTTCCTTTCCTTCAGAATCATACATGAGGTGAAGGATAAGGGAATATAATTGGGTCCAGTTTGGGGCACTTGTATAGACACACACACACACACAGTGTCCAGTTTGGCGCCTGTACAGGTATTTTCCCTCTACCCCAAGCCTGTCCTCCTGAGCCCCTGCTCAGAGAAAGCCCTGGCCACTCTTGCAAGCCTGTTCATTGGGCTTTGCATGTCACAGTGATAGCCAGAGGCACATTAGCATTCGTGGGGAGGGGGTGGCAATGTCATCTCTAGGTCTAAGTCATCCCTGGTGCTATTTCTTGAGGTGACAGTCTAGTCTCAGGGTTGGATGGATTCCCTGAGAGTTAAATTAAAATCTCCATGAAATATTTACTTGCCTGGGCACAGGGCTCTGTTACTGGCCTGAGAGGACAGATTGGAAGAAAGATTGTGGGCTGTGGGGAGAAGGGACCAGCTCATCATTTGAGGGTGAAGCCATAGGGCACAGGGGTCTGAGCCGGGTGAGGAGGCTGAGAAGACAGTGTTAACTTTTGATGTCTCCCTACAGAGTTCTGTTCAGCAAACCCCTGCCCTCTGTGGTCAGATAGACATATGCCTGAACCAAAGTTCTGCCATTTCTTTGCACTCTGCCTCAGACTACACATCTGCTTCCTCCGAACACACACACACACACACACACACACACACACACACACACACTATCTCTAATATGAGGTACATGTGTGTATGTGCATTTACATGTGTGAGTGTGGGCATATGAGTGTCATGGCAAGTGTGTGGAGGGCAGAGGACAACCTTGGGGACCAGTCCTGCCTTACAAATTGTGAGACAGGGTCTCTGTGCTGATTAGATTTTACCAAGCTGACATAAGCCTAGACAGACCTGAGTAGAGGGAACACCAGGTATTGCCTCCATCAGTCTTGATTCTTGATTGATGCTCTAAGAGGGCCCAATCCACTGTAGTGCTATCATCCCTTGGCAGGTGGTTCTGGGCTATAACATGAAAGTTAGCTGGACAAAAGCCAGGAAGCGAGCCAATGAGCGTTCCTTCTTGGCCTCTGCTTCAGTTCCTGCCTCTAGGCTCCTGCTTTGAGTTCCTGCTCTGATTTCCCCCAATGCTGGATTGTAACCTGGGAGTTGTAAGTGGACATAAACCCTTTCCTCCTTGGATTGCTTCTCTGTCATGGTGTTTATCACAGCAGCAGGAAGTTAACCAGAAAGGTCTTTTTGTTGTTCCATGCTATGGATGCTGGGCTGTCTCTGCCTCCCATGATACCACAGGAGTGCTGGGGTGACAGATGCATCGTAGCATGCCTGACTTTATGTGGGTCTGGGGGGCGGGGTCATACTCAGGTCCTCAGGCTTGCATGGCAAGCAATTTACCACTGTACAGCAGTCTCTGGATGCCCACTGAACAGGCCACTCCCAGCCCTTTGGACTAATTACTCCATTTCTTATTCTTCATGTGAGAACCATGATCTAAAATGTCCTTGCTAGTTATCAAGCTACCTGATGCTCATGAAGAATGATAGTTCCAGGAGGCAAGGGATCCCTGTGTGTCATCTACAATCTCGGCCGTGTCTACAAACATGCCTAGCCTATGACCAACACTCCGGAAGTACTTGCTGAATGGCTGTGGTCACAGTACAAATGGGTGGACGCCTGAAGGAAGAGTCCAAACAATGAGTTTCTCATCTCAGCTCTCAGTGAGGGCAACGTAAGCATAGAGGCTCTGGATAGAACCTCTAGGGCCAGTGTAACTAGATCCTGGCCATGCAATTATATGCCAGTTACTTGGAATCTCCGTGCCTCGGTTTCCCCATGGGGAAACCAGGAACAGAGATATTATATATTCCATAAATATATTGTAAAGGTTAAATGAACGAATGCACAGAAAGCAGCCAGGACAGTGCCTGGGATAGGATACACCACCGCAGAAGAGAGAGCTGCTACAACTTGATTGTAGCTTAAAGCCTAAGCTTTCATTTCATTTATTAAAGTGATTGCTTTAGAAAATCCAATGTAAATTTTGAAGAAGGCAAAGAAATCTCATGATTGGAAAATCAATATGCATTATATACACTGCACATTGTTTATGTCATAGCGGTGTGGAAAAGAAACAGCGGCCAGAGTTTGGGCCTCATTGGAGGTGACTTTCTCACATGGCCACCAAGGCCAATGTTACCACACCTGGCGCTCTGAAGAAGGCCCTAATTCACACAACTCATGGACTAACAATAGAAGCCTCTTTTGAGTTTTCAGGATAACACACTTGTTTGTCTTCCCCCACCCCGCTTTCCTTTCAGACAGGATCTCAGGTAACCCAACCTACCCTTAAACTCAGTATGCAGCCAAGGGTAACTTTTAGTTCTGAGCCTCCCGAGCACCAAGCGTGTGGCATTGCACTTGGTTTCTGCAGGCTTGAGAAAGAACTCAGGGGCTCCTGCATGCTAGGCAGGCCCTCTACCATCTGAGCCAGCCCAGCACATCTAACTGCCCCCTTGCTGATGCTCTGTTCAATCCACATGGAGATGGTATCTCCAATCGGGCTATGTGCTTAGAGACACTAAATTCCCAGCTGTGGGCCCTCTCCTTTTGTTAGTATCCCAGCCCTGTTGGTTAAGGTCTGGGAGGCAGGGGGTGGGGAAGGGGGGCTGACATTCAGCAAGACTGACTGGCCTCATGAGTGCTCAGGACTGCGGCCCTAACTGTGAGCACAGCCATTCCTGAGCTAACTGTGTCTGCCCTCTTCTGTCACCCTGTCACACGGGATCTCGGCCTACCCAGGGCCTGGAAAGCATGATCAGACGAGCTCCTGCAGGCAGCTTCCGAGGCTCTGGGGCTCTGGCAGGCCTGGCAGCACAGGGTAGCAGCCTTCAGTGTCCTTCCTACTGCCAGGCCTGTAATTAAGAGTGCTGTGATTCAGGGATTTGAGACAGAACTGCTTTCATTAGGGGGGGTGAAATGAACTATCACCCACTGTTGTAAGCACCACAGAAAGCACCCAGAGATCTCCCTGCTCCCAGAGACTGTGGGGGCCTTGGGGGCCCTTCTTTCCTTCCAATGGCTTGCCTCAGAGATAGGCAACTGAGCTACCAGGAAAGAGCAACTGGCATGGCCAGTCTGCTCAAATGAAGGATGTCCCCCGGGGTTCATTTCAAATTGGTCCTTGCATGAACAAAGGCAGCAGGCATCTCCCAAGGGCCCCCACAGACTTTGGAAGAACACTGGGACATTGTGGGAAATCCTTCTCTCTCTTTCTGGATGAGCAAGTGGGCTTGGTCTCCTTCAGAGAGATGACACACCTTCTTGGCAAAGAAGTCCACATGCAGAGCTGTGATGCTCAGGTTGTACTGTGACTGCCTTTATACTTATTTATTTATTTACCTCTACCTATACTGCATTGATAACGTACTAATTAGAGTCAATGAAAAGGAGGCTCCCCGTGCACTGCTATGTGCTGTGAAGTTGGGACAGTGGCAGCCTGTAAGAGGAAGGATGTAGAGAGTAGAGAGCAGAAGAAAATGGCAAGGAACTGTAGGGGACCTTTGAGGCGTTGATAACGGCATTGGTTACCTAGACACACCCTAGTCAAAGTTCCTCAAGCTGATTCACAGCCTGGACAGCTTTCTGTAAATCCAAATCAACAAAATTGTAAAGATTTACATATTCTGTAGGTGTGTGAATGTCTCTTTGTGCATGCATATGTGTGTGTGCAGGTGTGCACACCTGGGCATGTGTGCAGCCAGAAAAGAGCACTGGGTGTCCTTTGCTACCGCACCCTGTGTTCCTTTGAGGCAGAGTCTGTGTCTGTCTCCCTGAACTTGGGAAACCAACACACTACTACGCTACTCACTATTCACTCATGTGGAAACACGCTCGCGTTTCTATTGTCTCTGGCCCACCTGAAGGTACCCCATGTATAGGCATTTATGGGACATCCAGTTTGTTTCCTAGGTGCTGAGATCTGCAATTCTGGTCTTCACGGCTGGGGCAGTAGTCACTCTTACCCGCTGAGACGACTCTGTAGACCCATCTTTTTCTCTTTAAAATTGACAGGTTTACCCAGGTACAACAGAGACATATGTGACGAGGGACACATTGGCTCTATAAGGTAAACGCCAGTGAGAAGAAAGAGGACGGTGGGGGTGTCACTCATTGTGCCAAGCCCTTCCCTGTTGACTTCGCATGGGGACGGAGAGGTAAATGCAGGTGTGGTGTGTTTCTGCTTAACATCTGGTAACTTCTAAAGATGAGGCAAAGTGAACAACTGGAATCTTACCTGGAGACAGTCCAGATCCTGCATCTGGTCTGAACAGTTGAACAGTCTGTGCGAAGCTGGCAGGAGCCAACTCTGCCTGCTGTGAGCATCCAGCAAAGCCCCGGGGGAGCCTGGTCTCTTCTCTAGGAGCTGCAGTTACTTCCCCTGCCCCCACAGGACTCTCTGTCCCCAACCTAGTGGAGTCTTCTCAGAACCAGAGAAGACAGGTGATGCTCCCAGCAGCATGTGTGAACTGCTCCCTGGTCCTACCTGACAATAGGCCAGAGAGCTGTCAGGGCCCCTGGGGCTGGTCACTTAGCCTCATTGACATATGTCCCCATAAGTATATAGTGAATGATAACACTTTCCCACTCTCTGGGTTTGTCGTGAGGATCGACTGAGGGAATAGACAAGGCCCAGCCCCGATAAGTGCTCCATAAACTCCATTGCTCTTATTCAGATGCAGGTTTCAATCTTGAAACCCTGCTTCTTTCCTCTGTCTATACCTGTGAGTGCCAGGAATGTGGCCTCTGCTGAGGGCCACTCCTGTGGGGATTCCAAGGCCAAGTCTTGCTTCTTTATTTCCTCCTACTCTTCCCGTTTTGATGACTGGCCAGACTGATCTTGGGTGCAATGCACGCCTACTGTTCCTGCAGACCCTTGGTCTTGCTCTCCCACCTCTCTGGCAGCCACATTCCACTGCCATCTGGGACACAGCAGGTTGCTCAGTATGTCTCCTGGATTTGAGTAGGAACTTGCCTGGCAAAAGCCAATAGCGCTTTCCCTAGCAGCTCAAATTCATTGACCCAACCACATGCTGCTCTCTCAAGGGACTCAAACTTATTTCTTCCCCGTGCCTGGATAGCAAATGCATATGTAGGTGTAGGCAGAGACTTGACAGGGAGCTGGGGACCTAGGTAAGGGCTCTGAAAGACAGGGAAAGATCCCTAGTCTTGTGGGATTTGGGGGATGGCTGCTCCTATAGGTGACAACATTACCACAGGTACCACCAATCCAAGTCTGACTACATGTTAATGCACATGCATGTGTGTGTGTGTGTGTGTGTGTGTGTGTGTGTGTGTGTGTGTGTGTGTGTGAGATCGGGTGCTCCTGACAAGCACAGAACACCAAGAAATCCCGTATGTGAATCAGGCTCCTAGAGCACATCATGATTCTTTCCAGAACCTGTGGGCCCTGGAAACCAAGCCTGCAAAAAGCAAGCACAGAACCAGCACTGGCAAGGACAACGGAAAGGAAACATTTGGGACTCACAGGGAAGCGAGGGATGGGCAGGAGTGGCCTTCTGAACAGAGCAGGGAGCCACCATAGCAGATTTAATGGCTGAGGTCCCTCCCACTGGGAAAAGGAAAGCTGGGATATTTGAGCAGTTCTGACAACTGTTGCCAGAACTGGGACATGGGGGACTAGCCTGGAAGGTTTTATATCTGCCTCTAGTCCTGGCCCAAGCTCTCCGCTTCCTGTACTGCCAGGGTGTGCGAGGCTTCTCCACATTCTCCTGCCACTGTGGAGCCAGTCCTCCATCCCTTCCCCACCACCATAAACTACAGCAGATCCTTCTCCAAGGCATTAATTAGGCCAGGTATTTTTAATGGCAATGAGGAAAGGAATGCATGCAGCGACTTTTCAGGTCCACTGGAGGCCAGCAGGGAAAGGGTGGCGTGAGGAGCTATGAACACAGTCTTCCCAGCGCACTGCCACCTCCTCTGGATGACAGCTTCAGAACAGGAGCCCACGCTGCTTGCTCACTGCCTTCCTTGCCCTCCTTGCTGGCTGCTGTACTCAGGGCATCTACTCCTCATGGCTGATCTACAGCATCTCTTTACCGCACACTCTGACAGGATTTCCCACCCTCTGCCGTCCAAAATAGAGACCAGGAGTAAGGCTGGACTCTTCACTTCACCCCCACCTCCCTGTTCTTAACACATTCAATCACTGAGCACTGAACTGGGGTGTGGGGTTGCTGCCTTTACTTTAGTTCCTGCATTTGGGAGGCAGAGGCAGGCGGATCAGGTGAGTTCAATGCCAGCCTGGTTTAGAGAGCTAGTTCCAGGACAGCCAGGGTGGTTACACAGAGAAACCCTGTCCTGAAAAGCAAAACAACAACAAAAAAAGCAAAAAAAAAAAAAAAAACAAACCCTAAAAACAACACAACAATAAAAAACAAACACAGTTCATTTTAACTTGGAAAACATTGCTGCCATGGTCCAGCTGTGCTCAAGAACATCTCGTGCCCAGGACTGTCAATTGGATGGATAGGTTGGGCTCAGCTGGACTGAGGACCAGCACTTCTCCAGCTAGAGCGTGCAACACACTCACGGAGTGGGGCTGTTAACTCATAGGCTGATGTCCTTGCTCCACGTCTCTCACTCAGAAAGTTCGGATAGGGCATGAGAATTTGGATGTCCAGCAAGGACAAGGGGGAGTTGGCGCTTCTAGTGCAAGGGCCACAGTTTGAGAACAGAAGTCAAGATCAATCACTCTGTTAGCTGTGTGACTTGGAGGTAGACTCTCTGGTAAACTGAAATTAACCTCCGCTTCTCTGTTAGAAGATATGAGTAATAATATTTATATTGCAAGATCATTATGTAGAGAGGAAATGATTCATTAAAAATACCTGCGGGTACTAGGTGTTCAATAAACAATGGCTCTGGTTTTCATCAGCTCTGCTCTAAAACCTTGCCCGGCTCCCTCCAGCTTAATGGCTTGCTTTCTTTTCTGCTCCCGTAAATTAGGTATACGATCCCACTTTGCACATATCTCATGCTATGGCTTCATATTATATACTGCGCCTAATTCCCCATGGAATAGGGTAATAATATGAATATTAAAAAGTGGACCTTCCCAGCAGAATTTTGGGAATCAGGCTTCACAGACTTCAGGCACTTTCAAAGGAAGAAAATCTACTACAGATAGATACAACTCCACACCAGAGGACGTGATGGATGAACCTAGAGCATTGGCTGGGTTGGGGATCATATTCACCCCTTGGACAATATATAACTGGCATAGCGGTGTTTCGAGGTTCTATGTTTGTAGAATGTGAACTACGTGGAATTCAGCTTTAAGCCGCAATCAGGATTGAATCAATATATCTAGGGACAGGTAGTATTGATTGACCCAGGGTGGAAGTTCATAAGCAGACCCTGTAAGGACATAGCTTCAGGAATCACATATGACTCTTGGGAAGGAAGAGTACAAGGACCGTGGTTAGTAACCCCTGAAACAGGCTGAGGGAGCAACCAGAAGCGGAATTTGTAAGGCTGGTTGGTGAATGAGAAAGTGCTTTGGGGACCAAGACAGAGTCTAAGTCCCTGTTTGCCTCAGAAACATGTATGACATCAGGCTCGACCTAGTACACAGGGGATTCTGTATTCGGGTGACACACTCACCTCTGCCGTGTGGGTAGAGGACTGGGACAAGGGTATCCTTAGAGGAGACCATGGCACTACTGTCTCAGCTCCCTTTCTTGCTCCTGCCCCAAGATCAATCCCCACTGCCCGTCTCCTCTGTTTAGCAGCAAGTTACCCCTTTCAAGGCTTTGGGGGCCTTAATTATCACATTCTCATTTCTTCTACAGACCCTTCTATCCCCTTAAGAGCTGGCACTCAGTGGGGAAGACAGACATAATCCCAGTGAAGAGACTCTCTGATACATTTTCCAGGCTGCCTCCAGGCCCCCTGGGGTTTGGAGAAGTTCCCAGTCTCAAACAGCTGAGGTAGCTCCCAACCTAAGCCAAATGCAAGCCCCTTCCAATTTATCCTATCAACACCTTCGGTGGGAAATGAGCACCCACAGGATTCTAAAGACCCACAGACCTGACCCTAAGGCCTTCCCTCAAACCTGCCTGCCTTCTCTAGGCCTCAATCTCCACAGTCAGGTCCTGCCCGTTTTCTGGGCAATGAAGGTTCAAGCTGTGTTTATTCTCATAACAATATCTACTCGGCCTCATCCAGTAGTTTGGGCTTTTCTGGCAAGTACTCACAGCCGTATGGATTTTGTCTATGTGATGGATAGATAGTTCTCCTCCTTGTGAGTTTCCAGAGGCAGGACCCTCACCTTTTCTCCAAGGCCCTACTACAGTGACAGATGCAAACTAGGCATCCAATTAGTCTGTTTACTGATCCCCAGAATGCTTTCTCGTCAGACCCTTGGCCTGACAGCCTGGTAGCTATAAACCTGCCAATGAAAGTTCTCCCTAGAATGCAGAGGAAGGACTTGTCCCACGACACCTGGCACCTTGTCTTGCCAACCTAGTGGTGCTTTGACTGTGTTTCATGTTCATGTAAGGAGATCAACATGCATGGGGAAACCATGCTTTCCCTCCAGGACCTGCCAGACCATGGTCTCTCGTTAGACAGCTTCCTGCTCCTATTCTTCAGTCCTTCTCTACATCGCTTACCCCATTAAAGTAGGGGTTGGGCTGCCCTTCCAGTAGGAAATTCCCAGAGAAAAGGTATCTATTTCCAGCCATTAGTCATTCAGGGCTCTATTTCCTCTGTCTGTCTGCGAGGGTGGTGGCTCATGACAGAACCACCCAGGCTGCTTGCTTTCTCACTACTGTGACAAAATCCCTGACAGAGGCCACTTAAGGGAAGGAGGTTTATTTCAGTTCACAGTTTCAGAGAGTAGAGTCCATCATGGTTTGGAAGGCTTGGTGGCAGGAACACAAGGCTGTTGCTTCTCACATCCTAACTAGCCAGGAATCAGAGAATAACACCACAAAGTCTGGATATCATCTTCAAAGGCCACCACTAACGATACACTTATTCCACTTAGACTCCACATCTCCAGGTCCTGCAACCTCCCAGGACAGCACTAGCAGGTGGGGATCAAGAGTTAAAACACCCCAGCCTGTGGGGGGCATTTTGCATTCAGACCACAGTACCCCACTTTCTAGATACAGGGTTACAGGCATAAGTGTCAATCAAATGTCACTCAGATCCCTGAGAGCTGCCTCGCTGATGGTCCTAGACCAGTCTATTCCTTTCCCTCCATCCTAGCAAGCAGATACAGAGGACAGGAAATTACTACTCAAGTCATTCTGAGTCACGGTCACCACTTCTCACGTTCCCATGGTGCAATGGGAAGGACATGAGACTGGGGAATGAGGAGGGTATGGATCTGAGCTCTGACCACATGATGTGTGCCCAGATGTGGGTTCATTATGGAACTCCCCAAGTTTCCATTTGTGGAACAGGGTAATAATTCCTGCCTCCTAGGCACATACAGATGTGTGTGCTATTTTTTGATCTTGTCAAGAGATGCACTTGACCCTGTCAAGAGATGCCAATCCCTCTCCCCTCTGTTGTTCAGATTTGGGCTAGGAAGAGAGGTGACCAAATGTCTGGGTAGAGGTAACCCCACTCTATTCTGTGACTGTGCCAGAGGAAGCAGAGTGGGAGAAAGTTCTGAAAGCTCATGAATGAACTTCCACCAAAACCAGGGGCTCTGGGGGCCCCTGCTGTGGTCTTCTGCAGAATGAAGCCCTCATTTCTGATGGTGGGAAAGTTGAGAAAGCCGTGTGCATGCCAGCAACTACACCATCATTCAGAAGAAACAGAGTTGAAGCAGGCATGAACGGTTTTAATTACCTTTTAATCAAGTACACCTGAAAGGACTTGAATACCCTAAAACAGTCTCTGGAGAATTCAAATGAGACAGTGCCACTCAGGGAAGCCTGGGTGGGGGAGGGAAGTGGAAGGTATGTGTGGCCCTAGATGTAGTTCATGCCCCAAGCCCTTTAATTCACTAGTCCAGCTGTCTGTGGATAATAAATCAAGCAAAAGGAAAATGGACCACCTCCCTTCCCAGGTCCTCGTGGTTTGCAAGCGGGGACACATTTGGCACACACAATAAGAAAGCATTCCAGAAAGCCAGAAAGTGCTTTCTGGGCCATCCAACTCATTCCTCTTCCCTTTGAGAGGCAGGACAACCTTAACTCATGCCATGAAATGGAAGCATCTCCCTGTTTACTAGGTTTGAGATCCAAAGTTTGAAATTTCTGTGCACTCTGTGACTCTAGGGCATCTTGGGTATTGCTTCGTTCAGGTCTGTGTCATCTTCCTGAAGTGCTGGGTATCTGTCTAATGAAAGGATGTGTCCATGGTATCCATCCTCTCCCCTGCCAGGTAACCTCTGGACCAAAGTTAAGTTGTCATTCTCCTCTAAGTACAATAAACTCACTGCCTGTCTTCGGTGACTTTGTGTGTCAACTTGACGTAAGGTAGAGTCATGAGAGGAAATGCCTCCTTGAGATCCAGCTGTAAGGCATTTTCTCATTTAGTGATCAATGGGGGAAGGCCCAGTTCAAGGCAAGTGGTGCCATCTCTGGGCTGCTGGTCCTGAGTTCTATAAGGTGGCAGGCTGAGCAAGCCATGGGAAGCAAGCCAGTAAGCATCTCCCCTCCATGGCTACTGCATCAGCTCCTGCCCCCAGAATCCTGCCTGTTTGAGTTCCTGCCCTGACTTCCTTCAGTGATAAGCAGTGGCAATGCTGAAGCCAAATAAATCCTCTCCCTCCCAACTGGCCTTCTGGTCATGGTGTCCTGTCACAGCAACAGAAACCCTAACTGAGACAATGCTCACTCTTCAGTCAGGAGCTTCCACCAGCTGTTTGAACGTAGTTTACGTACCCAAACGTAAGGAATCCTATCTCAACCAGCTTCTGAATATAACCTATCCTTTATGTCTCTTCTTAGCCTGATAACGGCTGGCCAGAGCCAAGAACATGGTACTAAATGAACCTCAGCATCCACTGTACCTAGGACATCTTTCTACCCAGATGATCCTTCTTGATTCCTCCACTATCTGCAGCTTAGCTGAGAGCAGCCCATCCCTAGACATGCATCAGGTGCCTGAACAGTGCAGAATCCCGAGCCCCACAGTGTTTTCTCATCCCCACTAAGCCTCCATCACAGACTGCGGCTGTAACTTTTGCAGCTTGAGGTACAAGAACAAAACTACCCTTCAATTTCTTTCCTCCTTCGTAGTCACAAAGACAAAGGGTTCACTCTTGCCATAGATCTTAGCCATCACAGAATGCAATATTTTTTCCTTATTAAGTTGAGAGTTTTTCCCACTCACCTATGGGGAGTATTTTATGAAAAGGTGTATCTAGGACACATTTGAATTACCAGTCTCACTACTGTTGTGCTTTGGGGACATTGTTAAGTAAAATAAGGAGCTAAAGGCAACAGGAATGCCAGCATTTTAGACAGTTCATAATCTAGATGACTGCTAGTGACTAAGGGGGGGTAAGCATATACAGTGTGGATACGCAAAGCACAAAGATGACTCATCTCCTAACCAACAAGGACACACGAGATGAGATTTTATTATGCTATCCATAATGACACGCAAGCTAAGATTTGTGAATGACTTATTTCTGGCATTTTATATTTTCAGACCCATGGTTTACGATGGGTATCCAAAGCCACAGCAAGTGAAATCAGATGAGCACAGGCTCTCTTCTCCTCTGTGCAGTTGTCACTGCCTTGGCGTACTTTCCCCTGACCCACCACCGCACCTCGTCCATACTCTCCCAGACTCGTCACTCCCCATGTGAGTTTGCTTTAGTTCCTCAGCTGTTTGGTGACATCGTTTCCTCACAGGAACATTCGGTTATTACGGGGATTTGGTTGACACAGGCAAGGGAAAAGTCAGGCATAGCAGCAGTGTGTGTATCTATAACCCTAGTGCACCCCTACAGGGAGATGAGAGATGGGGAGAAGAGAGCACCCAAAAGCTCACAGACAAACCAGCTATGGGCCTGCTGCAGTGAATAACAGAGAATCTGTCTCAGAGAGTTAGATAAAGGCTGACACTTGAAATTGTCATCTTACCTCCCATATCCATACTCACACAGTTGTTGGCATGTACACACACACACACACACACACACACACACACACACACACACGCCACCACCACCATATACCCGAAAGGATAAAGTTCAAATTAGCAGACTGAGGGTGTCATTCAGTGGTAGAGTGTGTGTCTAACAAGCACGAGTTTCGTCCCCAACTCCATCGGAAACATGTCATGTGTTGGCCTTCATTATCTTTATGACACCGTCTTACAGCTATTATCAATATATCATATGTCACACTATACAGTAATTCTTACTTTTCTTGTCTGCCTCTTTGAATGGATTCCAAACCCTTTACAGGTAATTCCTCATATTTAAGCAGCTCTTGACAGAAAGTAGGCATTTTGATGAATGAGTGAAGTGTGGAGTTATAATTCAAGGCCACCTCTACCCGATTCAAGTCAATGGTGAGAGCAAACCTTCATGGGGAGAGCTAAGCACAATGTCCCCCCTACCACATCATGGCTGCCACAGGGGGGTAGAGTGAGTGGCGCACTCATCTGGGAGCCCTGGATCGATTTCTTTCTGTTAAAGAATGCTGAGTACAATTCTATGACCTATTTGCAGTTAAAATCGTCTCTGGCTTCAAGGTGGAAAGTGATCTCAGGGGACTATTTGAATTTTCTTTCAGTTCAGCAAAACATCTCTGGCCAATCTTCCCAGTGGATTGAGGCCACGGACAGGCACCTCTCTGGGTCTCTGGCAAAGTCCCCTCTCGGAACGAGGCCTTTCAGCTTCATTTACACTTAATTCGTCAAAATGTCATTGGTAAGAGCTATTTGATGTCCCAGGCTTATGAGCCTTGAATCTAAGCCTTGCAAAGCTCTTTTCTCTTTGAACCTAAATGTACCATTCGACCAACATGGGGCAGCATGCCAATGGGGTACTTTGTTCTGAACCATCAAGCTAGATGGGGGTGCTCCCTCTGATGACTGTGCCTACCTTTCCCCAAGCAGGGCCAGAGAATGGCTGACTAGGGCAAAACAAATGCAAACTCAGAGTTCTCCAAAGAACCATTCTCATCGCCTGTCCTCAGACTCCGTCCTGGCTGGTGTGGATCCTCAGGCCCTGCTTCTGTGACTTCCTGTGCTTGCATTCACGACATACTCCCAACGCAAGTGGTGTCTACATGAAAACCATACTGGGGTGATTTTCACACATATACAGGAATTGTGTTTAAATGCCCTCCTACAACGAATGCACCATATCCCTGGTAACACCTTATGCAAGGAAGAAATAACAGGGCAAGGCTCTAATGCCATCACCAGAGCTAACCCTGCCTCTCCATCTCATTCAACTGGGCAGATAGCTGCTCTGTTCTTCACTATATAAACTTTGAGATCCTGTAGTGAGTCCCAAGCCCCTTGTGAAGGTCCTTGGATGCCATGCTATTTTTGGTGTTGTTCAAGTGTCAGCTGCCTTGACCCCAGCTTTTTGCCCAGGGCTATGTGGAAGCCAGTCCTGTCCACAGACACTCAATGCCCCATCTTTTCAGCCTGATGTGCCAAAATGGCCCCACAACACCTTCCTAAACCAAACCAGCTTCTGCTTATTCTCGAGATTGTTTGGTCCTGAGGAACCCCTGTCACCATTCCTGACATCACAGCCACCCACAAAAGATCACTCCCTTCCCCCTGGAGGGAGCTCAGCAGGGTCTACCACTGACTTGGTGGTGGGGGCCACGTCATCATGGTGTTCTCGACTACCTGGTGTCTGCTCTTGCTGACCCTCACTCTTCGCACCATGTGCCTGCAGTTCTAGTTCTGAGGTTTCCTAATGCTGCTGAGATATGTGGACATGCAGGACGGGTTTGTGTCGAAACCTTCAGGGCTCATCCTCCTCAGGTAGGCTTAAAGACAGTGAGGACGCACGGCACAGGCCCACATCACTCACCATATAAGTCCCCTAGATGGTTCTACTCTCCAGTTCTGCCATTGGTGCCTGGGGATCCGACTCCTTTAATGGTACCCAGAGTACTGGTGCCCCGACCAAAGAGCGGAAGAAGTGAGGTCCTGTGACATGAGTTCCAGGCAGTGAGAGCTGGAGCTGCCAGATGCCCTGTCCCTCTCCCAACTGTGTGCTGTTTGCTGAGCAACAGTTTCATCTGAAGCACCTACTGTGGTACAGAGCCGTGGGTGGCTCACTCTAATGCCCTGTCATGTTGTTCCTTTCCTGCCGGTCAGTCCTTACCCCTTCCCCGTGCTTTCTTGGAATTACTCTCTTTGAAATCAGCATGCAAACTCTGGCCTTGGCTTTAGCCTCTGTTCTCCAGAGTGGCTGGCACAAGGCAATGCAGATACTTCCTGTATGTCCAATATAAGTGGGGTGTGTGTGTGTGTGTGTGTGTGTGTGTGTGTGTACAACAGGTAAACACTGGTGCAGTGAAACAGCAAGGGGAAAGGGCAGAATAACTCACTACAGTGCACATAGCTAGCAAGTGGATGCTGAAATCTTTGTTTATACCCAGACGACAGCAAGATCTGCACTCTCCTAGATCATGAGAACTGAAATTAGAGAGCCCAGACTGTGTACTTACTACCTATACCACTTAACTTGATTTCCCTGAGCTTGTACTTCCTCATCTGTGACAGGGACAGATTTGATCTGATTACCGCTAAGGTCTCCTCCAGTGCTTACATTCAGAAGCCCCAGCAGTGTTGTGGGGGCCACTGTTGCACAAGCCTCTGTTTTGGTACTGCTTGGGACAAAGTTCTTTGAGGATGGACCTGGACCTAGCTCTCCTGTAACCTTGGGGAGCATCTTGGTAGAAGCTGGGGCAGGTGAGGTCTGACATCACCTGTTTCTGCCCAGGGTCCGTACCAGTGACATCCAGACACCTTTTCACATGAAAGCCTCTTTTCTTCTTACCCAGGAGAACCTACTTATTCTCCAGAGGGTAGTCCAGACATCTCTGCAGGGAAGCTAACACTTATCAGGGTCCCCACCTCCCTAGACCAGACCTACTCTCTTTCCATGTTCTCTCATAATTCCATGTACTCTGACTCCCTTGGGCTTATTACAGTTCACAATTATATACAAATATGGTTCGTCATGACTTTCTGCCTCACTCCCTAGTTATGCGGGCAGTGTCCATGCTCATGTTGTTTCCTGTTATCGCCAGTGTCTAGAGAATTGCATAAATGGTCATTGAGTTAATGGACTAGTTACATAATACGATGTCCCCAAGTTTTGATGAGATCGACCCAGCACTGTTTTTGTTGGAAGAGAAGCTGGGATGAATTTTAAGATCCCTGCCTGATTGCCCAAGTTACTCAGTATGTAGATGCATGTCCTTGAGTCCCAGGATCTTCTCCCTCTCTGCCAGCCCATGTCACAGCTCATTAGGGGGCTAATAAGGAGATGGCTGGAAGGTGGCTCCTCCACCCCTGAAGTCTTCCTGCCAGACACGAGGCAGCCTGTGGAGGCTAAAGAGCTGGGCTCAAGGTGACCAAGGACATTGAGAGGCAAAGAGAAGGCTTGACATTTCAGACTGCCGTGGGCTGACTCCAAAGTAGAGCCTTCATAAGGAAGTCCCCAAAAGAGTGTTCCGGGAAGGTTCTGGGACTATAGGGGAACACATCACTTGCCTTTCTGCATCCACACAGGGTGACTCCGTACCTCAAAGATCCTGGTGTCTTAGTTTATTTTCTATTGACCCCATGACCCAGGCAACTTTTAGAAGGGAGTGTTTAAAAGGGGCTTGTGGTTGCAGAGGGTTAGAGTCCATGACCATCATGGCAGGGAACGTGGGAGCTGACAGGCAGGAATGGCACCAGGGCAGTAGCTGAGAGCTCACATCCGATCCACAAACACAGGACACAGAGAGAGTTGACTGGGAATGGTGTGGGTGTTTGAAACCTCAAACCCCAACCCAGTGGGCATTCTCATTCAAACCACCACACTCAAACCTTGCTGAAGCTTCTGTTGGTTTCCATCCCCAGCCTTAATCTGTGAACAAGACCTTGCTTTTGAACAGTTAGCTCTGAACCCCAGGGCCTCTAGGTGGCTCGCAATTCCTTGCTTGGGGTTTACGGTGCTGGGGCACTGAAGACCCTTCCTTGCCTGGCCCTCAGCAGTCTCCCTCATTAGCTTTAAACACCTCTTCTGTAGCTCTCACTTACACAGAACTCTCTGTAGTCACTGACAGGAACTACTGCTTCAACAGTCTAAGCAGTATTTATAGTCTCAAAGACAGGGATTAAAAAAATGTTACCTTATATCCTAAGTTTGGCACAAGGAAAGGATTAAAGTCTTATTATAGTCATACAGGAATTGTCTTGGAGATCGTTGTTCTGAGAAATGAGTTGTGAGGTGATTTTTGTCATGCGTAAACATCACAGAGTACACAAAGATACCTATGATATCACTGGGTCAATATAATCTTATGAGACCACCATCATAACACATGTCTGCGGTGTGCAAAGTAAGACAGCTACGACATCACCAGGCAATATAACCTGAAGGGCCATCATGACAGATGGAAACACCTCTGGGTAGCACACGATTACCATTCAATGGAGAAAGGGATCCGGGCTTGAATCCCAGCACTAACTAATACCGTGTAAGTTTTAACAAAGCCGTTAAGCTCTCACAGCTTCAGACTGCTCTTATGATAAGTGGGAATGGCAAGGAGTGGAGAGAACTACTCCCAGGAGACCAGAGAGGCTCCATGGAGAGCCCCTGGACCATTAGTGCATGCTAAGGCTGCAGCAGGAAAGTACAGAGAGGAAACGAGGATTCAAGTCCACATAGGGACCAAGACCTGTGCTCTCTGCATTCACCTGTCCTGGCCATTAAAATTCAATTGTAGAAATGTAGACAGTGAGATAGCATCGATTTCATTAATTTTCACAGTTGTTGATAGTGTTTACAAGAGAAATTAGACTTTTACTCCCCAGAAGAACTTCCCATGCCCCTGCTATAACCCACAGAAGACTGTCATTCTACGATGCTCACCTGAACAACACATGCAGGTGCACCTTGGCTCTTGGTGTGTAAACAGACATTAATGATGGGGAAATAATACAAGAAATAACAAATAAGCCATCACTGCGACCCCCACCTCTGACACTTCTGCCTTAGCTCCTGCTATTACTTCATTTCCCTGTCCATCTCCCACACTTCAAAGTCAGCCAGTGTAGGTGTCCTCTGCTCCCCCAGGACCTGTCCACGCTTTGACAAGGGAGTGTCAATGGGCAACCAAACCATCACAGCAAACAAAGCATAGGAATTATCTAAAAATGGAACCCAAAGTCGAAATCTAACTTGCTCCAGTGCGAAGTGGGGAGAACCCTGCAGCAGGAATCACAGCAGTTGTGGACATTAAAGCATACACCAGTGCCTGGCTCCATGCCAGCCCACTAAAGCTTCCTGGAATTGATAGACAGAGCTAAGAATGATGGACCAAGTAAGTGAGGCAGGGGACCCATACCATGCCTCCATCACCCTCCCACCCCCATACAAATACAGAGCACTGGACTGCTTACCCGAGCAATCAGCTCCCCAACCATGCCTGTCCAGGTGCCGTTGGCCTCAGGCACGCCATATACACCATCCCCGACAAGGCGGATCTTGTAGTTGAACCGTAGGATCTCAGCCAACTCCTTGAGCATGTCCACACAGAAGCCCTCGTAGCGGTCATTGCCTTCCATCTCCTGGTGGTTCCCCTTCAGCATTAAGTACGGGTTTTCCTGCAGCAAAACTGGGCAGCTGTCATTCTCATCTTAGACCTGGCATTGCAGCCATGTGGGATGGGGAGGGCTGGGCACAGAAGGTCAGGGACTTGATGGGAAAGGAGGAGGGGTGGGTACCAGGCTGTCTTAGAGGTGGAGATGAGCTGTCTCCTCTCCCTACTCCCCAAAGTGTTCCTTCAAGAGCATTTCTTATCAGGCGTGGACATGAGTCCCACTGAATAGAAGGTCAAAGTGAAATCCCTTTACGCTACTGGAAGTCACCATCTGGTCTCCCCTCTCATTTGCCTTTTCTCCACAGACCTATTGCTAAGGGATACAAAAATACTTCTAAGATAGCAGGCTTAGTAAGAATATAGACATGGTGAATTTTTTTTTAAAAAAAATGCACACACAGGAGTATTACATAGCCATAAAGCAGAATGAATTCACGTCATTTATAAAAAGAAAAAAAAAGCTGAAACTTGAGGTTATCCTTTTAAGAAATAACTCTGATTCAGAAAGAAATGGATCACATGTTTTGTTGTTGTTTTGTCAAAACTGGAAAATGATAAATAAAAAGAATATCAACCAGGGCAGCGAGGAAAAAGGAGCACAGGGAAGGTAGGAGAGGGGCTTGATCAAGCATGATGTATGTATGCATGCATGGATATAAGAATATAACACATTAGTATATACAACCAATATACAGTAATAATTATAATAAAACACTCCCAAGTATCTAAAACTTAGCAAAATAAAGTCATACTAAAGTATATAATGTTTTAAAAGGAAAACCAGGTGTCCTGCACATGCCTCTAGCACTCTGGAGGCAGGGGCAGGCAGGTCTCCATGAGGCTGAGGTCCACCTGGTCTACATAGTAAGACCCTGCTTATAAGTTTGAAAAGATCATGCACACAAATGAACAACTGTACCCCAAGGCAGAGAGCACGGGGAAGCAGGCAGGCCACTCAGGTGAGATGTCTAAAGAAAGGTGCCACAGAGGAGGGAGAGCTGCACTTGGCTCTTGGCAGAGAGATGTGGAAACCCTGGTAGACCAAAAGGTGGGGACTGGGCCATTATGGGCCAGGAAAAGACATGTTCAGACACAGTTCACGTGAGAAGGGGCGTGGCCCATTGAGCATTTCCAGTGTAGTAGGCACATGGGCTGTGCTGAAAGGGTTAAGAAGAGAAATAGAGATAAGAGAGGCTAAATGTGGGTGTGGACACTGGGATGAGGGTATTGCAGGTCAGATGAGATGTAATACAGCAGACATAAAACTCAGTAAAGAATACTAAGTGCTGACAAGGAACACTCAGGGCAGGGACAGGTTCTCTCTTGAAAGGTAACAGGATTCTGAGCACATGTGGCTCAGCTTAGACTGGAGAGAGATGGAAGAATGCAAAGTCACAGGAAGATCGCTGTGATGCCTGGATGTGTGTCCGATGCAAAGAGCAGGGGTCCTAAGATCCTTGACATCTGCATAGATGATTAGTGATGATGTCACATTGGCCATGCTACAGGGGCAGGAAAGAAGGCCTAGGACATATTAGGTTTGAGATGGTGACAATCTGTCCAGGAGGTGGGGAAAAACCATTGGAGATTAAACATGCTGGTAAGGGCAAAGCCGGGCAGTGGCTTAGAGGCATGGAGAATACAGGTACCATGGGAAGGAAGTGATGCAGGCTAAGAGTGATGGAGGACCCCACTCTAGAGGGAGCCTAATCTTAGAATGACTGGAAAGAGCAACCATGTAGCTTAATAGCACAGGCAAGCAAAGGCTGAAAATGAGGAATGCAGGGGTCTGAAAGACCGAAGGGAGGAGCCTGAAGAAGGAGAATATGGCCCATTCCCACCCAGAGACATTACTGGGTCATGGTCACAAGACTTTTCCAAGCAGGCATGGAAAGTTTGTGGAACCGCAAGAATTTTAGCATACATGTTTAGAGGAGTGTATGGACCAACTTGAGAAGCAGGAGGGTTGGAGGCACTGGGGTAGCCTCACAAAGGGCCTCTCAACTTCAAAGTCACACTGCCCCTCCAAGCTGCAATTCTCCTTCACGAAGAACAGGCTAGCAGGGTCCCCAATAGTGTGTCATCTGTAATTGGATGATAATGGTATTAGGCAGTGTGATGATGGGCTCCTTTTGTGATGGGGACACTGTGCATGGGATAATAGATGGATGAGAAGGATTCCTGCTATTGGAAGAGGCAGATAGAGAGGGACAGGAAGATGGGGAAGGCAGAACTTAGGGGGTAGGCTAAGGGGAGGGGGAGGGAAGGGACTACCTAAGGATCCACTGGAAGCAGTGGGTGGAGACAAAGCTGGGAAGAGGTATGGGGCAGGGTGCAGACACAGATACAGAGGAGAGGAAAACTGGGGCTAGCCAGTGCCAGCCTGAGTCGTGCCAAAGGCGAGGGCAGGTAAGAATAAAGGCTCAACATGTGTGCTGCATGTAGGTCTTTGTAGAACCACACTGGGGTCAGGCGTGATAGGGGGGTGCTCAGGATGCCCACATCTTGCACGCCCCTTTCTAGTCCACCACAGAAAGAACTGAGCATCACAGCAGAAGGATGTGCTTTGAGCCTGAGCTCCTGTGTCGAGCCTGAGGGAGCTTCTACATAGAAGGATGCAGGGCCAGGCAGACCAGTGACCTTGGATGGGGGAGCAGTTTTGAGCACCATGAAGAGGCAGCAGGTTGTGTGTTGGGGTCTGAATTCTGGGATGAAGGTGGCCTGTGACTTGACTTGTGATCAAGTCCACTGTCATGGCAACGAGACAAGTTTGTCTCCCTGCCCACTACAAAGACTGTCCTCGGCTCAGGGACCTATCCACGCCCCACTCATTTCCACGCCATCTCTTGTCAAATCTAACTCATCTTGACCTTAGAGTCACATTGCTTTTGACACCAATGAACTTCTTAGAATTATCCCTGTGCTCTGGCCAAGGCACCTGTGGAAGCTACCCAGTGCTCCTCCTCACACTCGATGATGACAATGATGACGAGACTGTGAGGCTGTGCAGCCCCAGGGTGGTGTGAGTGGGGCCTGAGGCCACCCCTTCTCCTCACTGTCACCCCCATATCTGCTGGTTGAAAGAGTGAGAAGGGCCTCTTGGCCTCCTGGACAGCCCCTGACTGGGGTTTCCACTCTAGCATCAGAGGTTTTTGTTTGTTTGCTTGGTTGGTTTTGGTTTTTTGAGACCGGGTTTCTCTATAGCTTCAGAGCCTGTACTGGAACTAGCTCTTGTAGACCAGGCTGGCCTCGAACTCACAGAGATCTGCCTGCCTCTGCCTCCCGAGTGCTGGTATTTTAAAGGTATGTGCTACCACTGCCCAGCTGAAATTCTCTTTTTCTTATACTCTACTCTCGAGTTCCTTTGAGATCCACTGTCATGCTCAAAGTAAATATTCACAAAAGGCTGCTCTCAGGGGGAAGAGCAGTGTTGGACAATCAAAGTATCTTCAGGCCTAAGGCTCGTGGGCACTTTGGAAAAGGAGGGAGGCTGAATGCTGACTTGTCCTCAGCAGGGGTGCTGGGAGAACTTGGGGTGACAATACAGCTATGTCTTTAACTCAGAACCCAGCACAGAAAATGTTTTCCGAAGATGGGAGCTGTGGATCATCCCAGGTGTCCCTGGCAGAAGTGAGATGAGGTGGATACATCCCAAACTTAACAGGTAAGTCGCTCAGGACCACCATTTGCAGGAAGAAATTATGAATAGTCACAGAGGGCTTGAACTAGAACCTTTATTCTGCACAGGAAACAAACTAATACTGACTTTGGTTTCCTTTGAACTAGCCTCACACAGGAGTATCCTGCCAGCACCCAGCTTCTCAAGAACTCCTGTGTTGATATGGACACACGTACACAGGCACATGCATACACAAGCATATACACAAATACATAGGCACACATAGGCACACACATATACAAATACACAAGCACACACATAATCACACACACACACACACACACACACACACACACACACACATCAGAGCATCTTCCCCATCTGACAATACGACCTTCTGGCTTCAGTATCACAGAAGCCTCTAGCACTGAAGATTCCAGAAAAGGGGAGGCAAGAAACACAGCCTAGCAGGTTCCCTGCCTCCTGCCCCAACTTTTCTTAGCTTTTCAAGAATTTCTCAAAGGTAGTCCCACATTCAGACTCTTAACTATTAAGCTCCTCTTTGTGTCAGGGACCACTATACTTGAGGCATTCTCATTCACAAAGGGGATGTGGGGAGTCAAACAACTACAAGAAAATGTATCTGGTCAGAGGGGTATGGAAAGAGCCGGGGACAGAAAAGGCAGAATTCAACCAAGAGGAAACTCCAGAGACCTTTGATCTGGGGAAAGGCGCCCAGAGGGAAGAGCATTCATTATGGAAGTATGGGCAGTGAATCCTGGGCCCCAAGACTACATGGAGGGGTACTTGGTTATTCCCGTGTGTGAAGGGTTTAGAGCCCAAACAAAGGAACCAGGGGATGACAGGAAGGAAATGACAAGACAATTTTGAGTGTAGTAGGGAGATAGACACAGCAAGTGGGAAGGGGACCTGGGAGCACTCCGCAGGTGACAAAGAGGCACCGGAGGGGGTTGAACTCTGGATGAAAACAAGGGCACTAAGCCTGATAGAAGGGGACAGACTAAAGGGTAGAAAATGCAGCTGGGTGGAGGGCCCCACAGTCCGCCCTGCGCTATATCCCTCTACCAACACAGTTCTTAGTCAGGCTGTCCCCAGTTCTCAGCTGGGTGGGGGCCACCACCTCCCTCTAGTTTTCCTGGTAGTCTACGTGGCTCAGTTGAGCAGAATAGGAGCTGGGAGCAGGAGATCTTGAAACCTGGGAGCCTGGATCTGCAGTTCCAGCCCTTCACTCCAGCTGTTTCCAGGCAACGGTAGGTAGACCCTCCCCTGGGTCACATCTTTTCTCTGACTCCACCTTCTTAAGGAGGCCATGCCTGACCACCTGGGAACTGACCTTGTCTCATTGCTCCCAACCAGCCTTCTAACACACACACACACACACACACACACACACACTTTGACTAGAGGTTAAGCAGCTCTAACCCAAATGGCACACCTGAGCTACTTCAGAATCCGAAACGTTTTGATTGCTGACAGGACCCTACCAGGTATTTCAGGGTGTAGAATTTCTCATTAGGGTTGTTCAACTAGCAAGCCTGAAGAACATCTTAAATTGAAATATTTTGGATCTGAAACATTTCAAATAAGGCAGACTCAGTCTTTACTGACGTTTTAGTACTTTCTTCTATTCCATACTGAAACAGTATGGTTCATATGAAACAGTGTTTGGTTCATTGATATTTCCTGAGTATCTTGAACAGCGCCAAGCATATGGAAGTGCCAATAAATATCCCTTGGATGAACAAATGCAAACATTCAGTGTCCCATCCCCTAATGAGAGACGAATCAGCCTAGATCCTAAGCACTGTGGACACATGATTTTGGATTATGCTCTCCATTTCCCAAGCAATGCTTGTTTCCAGGAAGACCCATGTTTTCCAGCATTTTCTAAGCATTAACAATGCTGCCCTTCGTTCTCTCTTCCCATTCTCTGTAACTGTTTTCTGTTTTTCAGAGTCCATGAAAATGTTGCTTTCTCAGGCTTTGCTGCTTTCCCCTATCCCCAGCCCTCACCCCCCTTCTCTTTCCTCTGCACCTTAGGGCTCTAACTTCCCACTGCTCTCTTGACTTTTTGCCCACTCTGTGTGTAATAGATCAACAATCCCAGCCCAGGCTTCCTGGCCTTTGGGAGTTCCTGAAGGTCATAATGGAGGTCTGTAGGCTCTTCTGTTTTATCAAAAAAAGCCCAAGAGAAGTAGGTATGTTTGCAGACCTGCACATCTATCTAGTAGAGGCTAGACTGTATGCAGCTAGCCTAGACATCACCTCTGCTCTGCACATCTGTCTAGTAGAGGCTAGACTATATGCCGCTAGCCTAGACATCACCTCTCTGTGCATCTGTCTAGGAGAGGCTAGACTGTACACAGCTAGCCTAGACACCACCTCTGCTCTGTGCATCTATCTAGCAGAGGCTAGACTGTAGGCAGCTAGCCTAGACACCACCTCTACTCTGGATTGAAGGAATACCAGAGTGGCTCTGCTAGTTACCTCTCTCTGGTGAGATGCTGTGTGGGGTGGGGAAATACCCCTTTGGTTAGTTAAAATCAGGGTGGGGAGGAACAAAGCAATTGTTGCTTAACCTTTAGTTGGTTTAATTGACAGACTTTTGAAGCCACTCTTCAGGGCTAGTGGTGATGGCAACACCTTGGCTGTGGGCACTTGACTTGGCCTGTCTGCTCAAGGATAACGTCTTTGAAAGTACAGACCAAGCCATACTCAGCTTCGGAGATTTTGTGAGTGAGCACAGCGCCAGACACACATCAGGGGGCAGGGGTGGGAGGCAGACTGGTAATTACTGAATAGAAATGACTCAAGTAGAAAGGCAGATGGTCTCTTGGCTGAGGGGCTCATCAAGAACTCTCTTATCACAATCTGGAAGTGAAGGAAAGGGCCATAGCAACCCAGACATTAGGGTCTCTGCTGGAGGGTATGACTGGGGTGGGGTGGTTTACACCAAGCAAAGTTGGGAAATTAGGGGGTCATCTCAAGAGACTGGATCCAGCTAGTCCCACCTGTGTCCGCAGACCCCATTTCTAGGGTTTCTAAACAGCTGCCCCATCACCAGGCGAGGCATCCACACACTACAGCCGCTCTCCCTCGGCCCCAGCTGCTCAGCAGCTCAGCAGACAGCATTTCCATGGGAAACAGCAACTGGAGTGCAATTACACTGCCATAGATTGGCCTCTGTGCTGTGATTAGCATTCCCATCTTCTGTTCCCTGGGAAGCCTAAGGGCAAGAGCTTGGGGAGGAGGCACCCTCGGGAGCTGCAGCTGGAGGCCCGAGCAACCCCGCTTACCAGGATGGTGGTGACGACCAAGGTGGTGTTGAAAAGACTGTCGGAGATGTTGGAGGCGTAGAGGCGGCTGTCCATGCTCAGGCCCTCTGCCACGTGCCACTGGCCGATCTGAGGAGACCAAGGGGAGAGCGTGGGAAGACTCGGGGAAGGGACAGCCTGGGCTGCAGGTCACTGGACTTGAGAACGGCAGAGGACAGTGCTCTGTTGTGGGTAAACACCAGGAGAAAGGGTTGGGGTGTGGAGGAGCAACAGGCTAGACCAGAACTGGAGCACACGATACAGGCTGAGAGTCTTGAGGAAAGGAGGGTGTCAGAGCAAGGAAAGCAAGAATCCAAGACTTGGAAGAGATGAGGGAGAATGGAGAAAAGAGTTAGGGCTCTAGCACGGTGCAGAGTTCTGTCAGCAGAAGCGGAGGGGAAACGGGGAAGTGTGCTATTTCCAAGCAGGGCAAAGACACAAGGCTCTTTTGCTTTGGCCTGCCTTCAAAATTGGCTAAGGGAGCATTGTGGCTCATGTCTTCACTTGCAAGGTCAAGGCAGGAGGATTGCTATAAGTTTGCAGTTACCTGGGGCTACCTGGTGAGCTCAGGGATAGCCTGGGCTACATAGTGCGACCCTATCTTAACAAACAAACATGCAATCAGGAGAACAGATAGCAGATGAGAAGGAACTAGCATGTGCTAGGCCTTTAATGAATGTTGGCCGAGGGCTCAGAGTGTAGCTCCGTGGTGGAGTTCTCTCCTGACATGAAAGACGCCCTGATTTCAGTCCTTGGTACTGGAAAGCCCATATGAAATCACATTACTAAAGGAGAAGAAATCTATATGCTTATTGAATGACTGAACAAATGGCTGTGTGAATAAGTCAGAAGAGGGAGAGTCAAACCCTGGTCTCCTTAATTCACTAGCTCACCATGAGGCTCAGTCAGTGTCCTTGATTGGAAATGGGAATGTTCCACTCCCTTTCAGAATGGACAGATCTTGTAGGTACCAGTTTGACACTCCAGACCCCATTCTAACCAGGAGGATAAACTAACTGTGCAATTTCAGTGATGTTTCTGAGCCCCCTAAGCATGTTTCCTTCTGTGTCAAATGGGAATAACAACAGACACTTCTGGTGTCCATGGTGAGGATGGGTTTAAACTGGCACCTCATAAGTGTTATTTTCCATTTCATTCCTCTACTCTGTTTTTAAATTGCCTTTTGTTTTGTTTTTATCTAATGTAGTTAAAAAGATCATTTATATACAGGGCTGGAGAAGTGGCTCTATTGCTAAAGCTTTGGCTGTGCATAAAGCTCTGAGTCTGGATCCCTAGCATCCATGTTAAGATAGAAAAAGCCAGGCACAGTGGTGTGCACCCTTAATCATGGCCCTAGGAAGGCTGAGGTAGGAGGATCTCGGAGGCTAGCTGGCCAGTCAGTCAAGACAAATTGGAAAGTCCCAGGTTCAATGAGAGTCCCTGTATCAAAAATGAGGTGAATCTGGCCTCCATGTGTTCACATACAAGTGTATACACACTGAGAGACACACACAAGCATACACGCTAACATACACATGCATACATTACATACATATATGCACAATAAGATATGCCCTGTTAATCAAGTTTGGCAGACTTCAAACTTGTGGCAATCCTCCTGCCTTGACTTTGCGAGAACTAACATGAGCCATCATGCTCTCTTAACCAGTTGTTGAGGATACAGTATATCACCATGGGCTATTCCATCATCCTGACAATCTCCAGGGGGTCCAATGGACCACTTTTGTAATAGACCTTATATTACATAACATCTATAAATAATGCATGCATATACAATACACACATATTTGATCCCAATATAATTCTGCTGGCTAGACCCCAGGCAAGTCACTCCCGTTGCTGAGTAACTGAGTTGGCACCCATGAAAAATAGCTGATGGTTGCCTGCATGCCCAGAGATGCACAAAGCCATGTCTCCTAGGCACCAGAAGCAGCTTTCCTGGAAAGTTCCCATGAGTCCCTGCAGTTGCCCTATTGTTCTGTCCCCTGGAGCTAGGCTTTCAGATGCTCTAACAACAAGGAAGACTTAGCTTCCCCTCTGACCCCATCCTTACTTCATGGAACAAAAGGGCTCAGAGTCACAATGCAGAGATGCCAGCAGCTTGCCTTTATGTTTTGGAGAAGGTGGGGCATGCAGAGGGCAGGCCCCACCAGGACCTCCCTAGAACACTGGGAGCTCTGCTGGGCCTCCAGGACCATGCATGAATCCACTGTGAGCTTTAGGGGTGGCAAGAAGTAGATCAGCAAAAGCTCCTCTCCACACCTCTGGAAGGATTCCAACAGAAAGGACAATTTTCTCCACCTGTGCAATGGCGTGACAGTTCTATGTACGCAATGCTTTGTTTTATATACAATAAGAGCTCCTGCCCAGCTTGCCTGAGAGCCCACAGCCCATCAGCTGAGAGACCTGAACCTTAAACCCTGCGCTTCTACACCCTAGATGAATCTTCCCACAGAAGTCTGCAGAGCTCTGCTTTCTGAACATGGTAGGTGCATTTTTACTTCCTGGTGTCTCCCCGCAACAACCTTGTGTATGCTCAGACCTCAGCACCTTGCTCCTGGCCATGGAAGCAAAAGTCACTGTCTCCTATGGGCACTTTGCTCTTGCTGGCCCAGCATGGGCAGAACACTGCCAAGCTGGCCATTGGCTTCTGGAGCTCCTATTGCCTCTCAGAGGGACCTGTTGGGACACTGTTGCCTGGTCTCCCCCTCCCACACTTCCCTCTACAGGAACAAGGTGAGAGGAGGAAAGCTCTGCTCTGAGATTTCCAAACAGAGGGGGTAGGGAGTAATTACAGGGACACCTGGGGTGTCATAGACCCCCGTCTATTACTCTGAATCCTCCCATCATATTCCAGAGGCATCGTGGTGTTTCTACTTATTAATGAAGAAACATGCTCAGACGGGTTTAATGGCTTGCCTCCTGGGGTCACAGCTGGTAGCTGTGGTATAGGTTCGAATCCAGAGTGGGGTTCTAAATCTTTGATCTTTCCCGACTCTGTTGATGTCTTTTAAGGTGAGGACACTCTGTGTGTGTGTGTGTGTGTGTGTGTGTGTGTGTGTGTGTGTGTGTGTGTGTGTGTGTTTAATCTGAGCAAACCAGACTACCCAGGGTGGCCTCGAGAGCCCTCAGTAACCCAGTATGAGCTTTAGTACCATAACTATCTGCTCTCTGGTCCTGACACTCCATAAATCCAGCAGGAATCTCTCTCCTCCCAGGGGCTGCTTTCCTGCCTTCAAAATGTGTAGAATTGGCTCCCTGTGGTCTGCTAGGCCTGGAAGAACGCCACTCGGGCACGAAGAACATAAAACCAAGCAGGCTGGATGCCAGCATTTGGATGTTTGGGACGAGACCGAACTCTTCAGCATCCTATGTTATTCCCGGACTTACACTTCACACCAGCAAGGCCACCTGCTCAGGGTAGCCCCAGCTCCTCGGCCTCACTCAAGCAACAAACTAGGCTCCTACAACAGCCACCGGCAGAAGAGAGTTTTCCATAGCCAGATCTGACAGCCTCACTCTGCACCCCCAAGTCTTCACCTCTGGAGACCAGGCAAATAGACTAATTAGCCCCTGAGCTCCAGTCAAGAAATGAGGCTCCCACCCACTCTCCTATCAGCCTCGAGAAATTAATAGAGCCGTCAGGGCCAACAAAGTGCTTTGGCAGCCATTAGCCGGAGCCATCTAATTGCAGATAGACAGTGGGAAGGGGAGCGATGGTAGAGCCAGGTGCCCTGGGATACAGGCTAATTGCCCCACCTACTGGGCACCATCCATGCCACACATGGGCAGGGGTGGGCAGGAGATGTCACTCTCTTCTCACAGGAGTTGAGCCTTTAGCTGCAGCCAAATCCCCTTGCTCCACCTCACTGACACCTGTCTCCCCCCTCCACATCAAGCTTTCTGCAGGCACAGCTGGTTTGCCCACATGCTCAGAGCAAACCATGGGATCAGTTCACTTCAGATCAACCCCCCCCCCACGTTTGCTCCATTTGCTCTGCTTTTTCACCGTTTTAGAGGCCCGAGAGGTTGCAGTGAAGGGCGGGAGAGAAAGCAAGCATCTGGGCAAGAACACAGGTGACCCCTATGTCACAGTATCTTAACTCAGGGAAGAAGCCCTCCGTCGCCTGGGCAGATGGGGTCCAGCCTGTGCACAGCTGAGCATGCAGAGCTGATGCTGGATTTCAGCCTCTTCTGGCCCTGGAGCATAGCACCATCTGCACCATGCAGGCCATGGCCCCAGGGTTGGGGGACTGACTCTCTTTTAACCTGGCTTCTCTAGTTATGAACGGTATGACCTTGTGTAAATTGCTTATCTCTTGGAGTCTATTTCCCCATCCATAAGATGGGGATATATATAGCATCTGCTGCCTTAAAGGGGTTTTAGATTAGTTCAAGAACTGTGGTAGTCAGTACCCAGTAGAGTGTCCTTGTTGGGGACAGGAGGCAGAGTTTCTTCTGTGTCCTCCAAAGAGTGCCCCACTGGGATCTTAGCTGATTAGACAGATTAGGCCTGTGCCACCAACTTTGGTTTTCAGACAGCAGTGCCACCATGAGAGACTTAGTCAGGAAGTCAAGGGATAGGAGCAAGAGTCTGGGCTATAGCGGTAGTGCAAGTTATTCTGACACTTGGCTGGATCATTGCAGAACACAAGGAACAGCTGCGTGACCCTCAGGAGCCAGGGAATGACAGTGGTCCAGAGATTCACGGAGATGAGGGCACACCGTGACAGGAGGAGGTGTTTCAAAACTGGCTCTTCTGGAAAAAGAGATCCCAATTCCTAGCCGCTGCCAATTTCTATGGTATAAACATTCCCAGCCGATGTCTTGTGTCGTAGAGAGCACAGAGCCGAGGAGACACGTGCAATGGCCTCTCCGCAGCTAAAGCAAGCTGGTTTTACCATACAACAGGTGCCGACTCTGCCACCAGGCACCAGCTCGGGCTCTCGGGTGCATAGCAACCTTAGCTCACTCTATTAGAAAGCAAATTCAAGCCCTGGTAAGTCAATGTATCCAAGTCGCAGAATGGAAAAGCAGAAAATTTAGGATGCTAAATAAGACCCGGATGGTGCTTGATGGTGATCATAGCTGTGAGAGCCACTGTGTAGCCAGGTATGTGACACACACCTGTAATCCCAGTACTCAGGTGGCTGAGGCAGGAGACTCACTGAGAGCTCAAGGACTATCCTGGACTACATAGTAAGTTCAAGGCCAGTCTGGGCTATATAGTGAGACCTCCGTCTCAAATTTAAAATAAATAGATAAATAAAAACGTGTAGTCTTTCTAAATACTGTCTCGAAGGCTATTGAAAGAAACACTTTCTGGTGGAGATGCTTAGTCAAACATGGAAATGTAGACAAACACAGCTAACACAGGGCGGAATTACCCACGCGTAGGAAGTATCATTTACCCACAAATCCCCTAGGGATACAGATCAATATAAATTAATAATTTTCTTGTTCCTTTAGGCACTGAATTTTGCAGGTCTCAATTATGCATTCAAAAATATAACTTCCTTCCTAAGGGAGCTACAGGCTCTTCTGTTGTCTTAACAGAGTGGCCTTTACCTTAAAGTGAGGCATGTTCATTAGGAAGCTGTGTAGACACCATGATGTTGGTCTATTCCTGCCGCAGGATTACTGCAGTGTGCCAGCCACTTGCTGTATCTCTCCACCATTGTAAAGAGAACCAGTCAATACTCCAGGTGTACATCTCTTTCCTCATGGTGGGCTGTGGCTTCTGCCTCTAGCAGGACAACTGATTCTGAGGCCCTGTCCTCCAGGAGCTGAACTATACTTAACACTTCTGGGGGGAGCAGCCAGTGAACTGGTGGGAGAAAAGATTGGGCAAGGGGTAAGTCTATAAGGGCTTTAGAGGATGGGCTCCGTGGCTTGATTAGGAGCGTACCATAGTCCTTTGAGAAGCCATGACTGTAGTTGAATGCACAGCAGGTACTTGGATTTGGCCTTCCACGTGGCCCTCAGTCATCATGAACAAGCTGGTTACTACAGGAAGTAGTTGTTTGGGGGCCTGACCACAGGTACCTGCGGAGGCTTCCTGACCACAGGTACCTGCGGAGGCTTCCTGCCCTTACTATGCACTCATCCAAGGGCCTTGTTCAGTGCCTCACTTCTCAGAACTAACAAAATGGAATCAGGAGACCTGACTATGCTGGCACCTAGTGCTGTGATCACAGGACCCTGTGTGTCTCCACACTCCTGATGAACCTTTGGAGGACTAGAAGACATTCTGAGCATCTCTATTCTGGTCCTTACAAGGCAGCAGTCAGTCATGTCCCCAGAACTGACCCCTAGAGTCACAGCAGCCTCTGCTTAGAAACCCTACAGTTCTTTCCCATTTGGTTTATAGACAGAGACAAGAAACCACCCGGCAGCCTGTCAGACCTATAAGGCCCCATATACCTGCTCCCCGTGATTTCCTCCAGTTACGCCCTGCCAGGGTCATTGCATGTGCCATTCCTTGTCTAGAATTGCACCTGCTAGGGGATGACAAACCATGGCTTGCAATTTGGCCCACTGTCTGTTTCTACAAATAAAGTTTTATTGACACATTCACTTCTGCATAGTCTTTCATTCAGAAGGGCAGAGCTGCAGTGTACTGCTAAGGCCCCTGCAAAGACTGAGCACTCACCATCTAGATGTCACAGAAAATGTTTGCTCACCCTCATCTACTTTTCACCTGCTTCCTTTAGGCTCTGCCTGAAGACTGCTTCTTCCAGGAGGCGGGTCTTCTCGACCATCATCCTTCTGAACATCTGAACATGGGATGCTGCTGACTGCCTGTCTGTCACACTATGTCATAAGCCTCATGGGGGCAAAGATAACAACAGCTTGGGTAGCCTGCCTCTTCTCCCTAGGGTTTAGCGCAATGCCTCCCATCTCATAGATGCTCAATTAATATAACCGAACAAATGCACCAGAAACTTTATCTTATTTAATCCTCAGCAAATCTACAAGGGGTAGACCATTTTATACTCATTTTAAAGATTTTTAAAGCCCTGAATATCAGCAAGGTTGGGTAATTAAAGTCTCCACGGTCACACTCTGATAAGCACCACAGTGGAGATTCAAACAGATTTTCTCAATCACCAGAGCACATGCTCCTAACCACTGTGTTATCTGGCTAGAAAGGGTCAAGACCGTAACCATGGGAACGGGTTTAGCACAGGGCCTGGCCTGTTGGCAGAGCCTGCATAAACTTTACCAAGCCCCCACCCCCACTTGCATCTGATGGTTTCCTTCTCAACTGTCAAATAGGAGCCCTCAGGACCTTTTCTGGAGTGTCAGGGACTTGTAAAATTTTCAGCCTTCTAACTAGCATCCCTTGCTGCTGCTGGGAGCCCTGAGGACCCTGGAGCTAGTTTCCTGCTGAGATACTCAGGAGTGTCTTTTGGCCACTTTGTTCTTTCTTAAGTAACTAAAAGGGGATTGGTTTTTCAGCCCCAAGGGACTTGCTTCCATCATTTCCCACGTCCGCGGATGTGCACACAACACTGTAACACTTAACAGTTTACGCACATTTAGACAGTTGCTCTTTGTACTTGGCACCAGTGGGACCCAGCTTCTTCTGCAGCGGCTGATGAAACCCTAAGCCCTGCTCCAAAGTCAGAGGTTTCAAATACTTACTGATTTCTGCTTCCTGTGCCCTGGCTCATGTGGTTTCCTTTCATAAATGCTCCTGCTTCTGAGTAGCAGCCCTGTCATTGTTCCCCCCTGAGACATGCACTGGTATGTTCGAAGCAGTAAAAATGCCTGAATTCGGTACAATCATGTGAGTTTTTGCTGACTAAATTAACAAAACTGAGACTCAGACATGTCAAGAGCTGATGGTAAGAGCTGTCACACAGCTGATGTGGATTGAAGTGGGATTGGAACTCAGATCCTATTTCTTGCTCTACTAATGGGCTTAGGACAGGTGTAGGCTGTATTAACCTTGAATCCCGAGCCTCCTTCTGTGCTTCTCTGATCAGTGTGAGCTTGTTCATTGACTCCAGTCCTGACCCACATGAGAGAGGTGGGCACGAGCCCAAGCTATTTGCTCAGAAGTGTGGCCCTGGGGAATTGAAGAGGCCTCAGAGTGTCCATGATTTCTTTCCTCCTGTCCAGGCATCAGTCTCTAAACGTTGCTCACTCATCTGTGAAATGAACACAAATGACAGGACCTATACATATGCTATAGCTTGAGTCTAGAACAATCCCCGGGGTCCTGTGCATCTTAGCTGGTGCTATTGGGAAGCAGAGGAAATTTTAAGCCATCTAAGTCAAGTGGAAAGTCCAGCTCCCTCCTCACTCTTGAACTTTTTGACCACTGCCATGAAGTGAAGGACTTCGCTTACCCTACATTCTCTGCTGTGATGGACCAAAATAGGCCCCACGCAGCAGTGGTTGATGGTCCATCAACCATGGACTGAGCCTTTCAAGACTGAGCCCAAATGACCCTTTTCTCTTTAGAAGTCGACTGGCCCAGGTATTAATGATAGTCACTGCAAGGTGGCTGGCATAACGTTGTGCAATGTTCCTGGTAAGGAGCTAAGGACCTTTCCAGAGCCATAAGCCCTGCAGAGGTAGGCAGTGTATGACTGTATCTGTAGTGGGGCAGATCCAAAGTGATCAGATGTCAAGCTGCCTGGGTTCAAGTTCTACCTTTACTGTGTGGCCCGTGGAAGTCGGTTTTGCCACCTGAAATAAGCCTAATCCTCCCATCCTTATCCACTTAAGGGGATCCCCTAAGGTGATCACAGCTGTAGCAAAGTCAAGGCCACTCAAATGCAAGGTCTTCATAGTCTAGTTCTTTCCTTCCAGGATGACTCAAGGTTTGGAACCATAATCATTTTTAGATTCCAGTTCTGAGTTCTAGGTCTGGAGTTCTTATTCTGAAAGATGCTTGTGATACAATATGCACATCCACGAGTGCCTGGAGCATCTCCATATGGGATGGCAAGGTGTCACTCTGGTGTGAGACATTAAGAAGGAGATGCTAGGGATGACTTGAGATAGGTTAGAGTTTCCACAGCCTTGGTGGTACAGCTATGTATCTTGACAGAGATCAGCTTAACGGGCTGGGGAGGTGGCTCAGCCCAGCAAGCAGGAAGCTGTGAGTTCTCATCCACAGCATGCATGTAAAGGAATCCCAGTGTGGTGGCCCATGCTTGTAACAGGGTAACGCCAGGGGAGCAGAGACAGGCAGACCCTTAGGGTTTGCTGGTCCGGCAGCCTAACCAGTGATCCGCAAGTCTCAGTGAGAAACCCTATCTCATACCCCAAGGACAAGATTACCTGAAGAATATCTGAGGTTGACCTCTGACTCCCATGCATACATGTATGTACACCCCCAACACACACACACACACACACACACACACACACACACACACACACACACACACACACACACAACATTAGCTCAAAATATTGGTACTATCAGCCTCCATGATGAGTATCTGGTATAAGGGAGTAATGTTCACTAGCTTAAAACCCAATGTGTCTACTCATAGAACAGCTTATAAAACACAAGATCAGTTTGGGGTCATGAGAAAACACCAAACTGAAGGCCGGAGTCAGTTGGGGAATAGAGGGAGTTGCTGAAGTCGACCAAAGGCCTTATTTTGCTTAGCCACAGGAGACACCCAGATACTCACTGGAGCACTTAAGTACATAATGCTGCAAAAATTCCAGGACAGCAGCAGTGCCCAATGAAAGTAAAAGATCAAAACCCAGCGCAGGGAGAGCCAGGAAGATCCACGACAGTGCACTCTGCCAGGACTTATTTCACGCCTTCCACTCGTTTTGTCTAGTAAGCGTCTTATTAAACATTGGTTACAATCCACTTGTGAGTTATGAAACCAATTGAGTAGACCAGCACCTGCATTTGAAAAGTGAGATCTCCTGTAGAGTGGACACAGGTGCAGTCCACGAGCAGGGATACTGAATACTGCGTGAGTTTGGGTTTGGGTTATGCATAGGTGGGTATTCATGCATTCTGAATTGCATCATCTATGCAAATTACATTCAGAATATGCAAATGCATACCACCAGGGATTTGGATAGCTTACTTGTCGACTACTCTATCTTCAGTACCTAACATAGTCTTTGGACAATAAGTCATGTTTAATGTGTATACTGTTGACACCCATGAACTCCTAGTTTCGGTTACTCACTGTAACTAAAGGCTATTAGGAAGTTTTGTTAATCAGTACTTTTGGGCATCCCCTTCCATGCCAAAGCTGTGGACCGAACATTTTATTATCTCATTTGATCTTTCCATCCATACTGCAGGGAGATTTTGCTACCATCCCCAATTTACTATATATATAAAAACTAGGATTTGAGAGGATTCAAACTCAGACAGGACCACCACGATAGTACATTATCCCAGGATATTATAATTTTCCAGGCTGTGGATATAGAATTAATCATTTGACAAATATCTGAATTGTTAGTTTATCCAGCAGTATTGGCTATAAGCGTTCCTACGTGAGAGCCCACATCCCTTGGTTTCCCTGCTTTTGATTCTGATTTAGTATGTAGAAAAGAGTATCTAAACAACACTCCCAGAAAGTGAGACCAGGCTACAGTTGAGAAGTTAGGGAGCAGAAGATTTGGCTTCTTGACCTGGCTTTGCTGTAAACTCCTTTGTTTGAACGTGGATCCTTACAGCTACAAGTCACCTATTACTGTCTTAGGAAGGGCTGCCCGTCCCTGACTGGACCATGGGATTTCTCATTCATCCTTTGAGAAAACTCATCACACTTGGAATCACACAACTCTTCTGCCATCATTTATGTCGGGGTCCATTTTCCCCACCAGACATTTCACTCTTTGACAGACAAGAGCCCTAACCCCAGGGCCTAGTGTGGCATCAGCACTTGCTAAAGTTTTGTCTATGTGGATTAGTTCTCCTTTTGTGGTTTCAGCTCCAACGCTGGTGTCTGGTTTACTATGGGTGCTCAGTAAACTCTATTGGCTTGAATTCACCTAGGCAAGTTAGTGCATTTAGTCTTCAGTGATCAAGCCTCAAATTAATAATGTGGGCTAGCCTCTTCCAACTCAAAGAGTTGTAATGCGCAGTTTTTTCAAGTGCCTTGAAACTGAACCTGGGAGAGAGATGGGTCTGAGCAAGGCAATGGGGCCACTGGAAGCACAGCTTCCTGGGCACAAAGATGAATCAGGTGAACATTTAACATATGTGGTGATAGAAGGAACCTTCCCAAAATGGAATACGCTGTCCCGCAGGTAGTGTGTTCTCTGACATGAGACATTTAGTCAATATTCTTCCTTATGTTTGCAGTAACTCAAGAAGCTAGTTAGAACATTGGTCTACAAGGCTTTTATTATGCCATCCATCCCACACCAGGACATAGGTTTTATCTCTATATCAGGGCAGCTGGCAGGAAGGCAAGGCCTGGAGGGGCCTTGGACATGGTAAGGAAAGAAAAGAGCAGGACTATGGAGCAAAGAAAGGCCCTCCACGGGCTCGTTCCTGATCTTCTCTCCTGACTGAGTCTCTCTACAGCTGATTCTCATTCTTTGTTGTTCTTCTGGCCTATATAAAACTGCCACACACATTAAAGTAGGGAATAGCAAACCTTTGCTCCCAGGACACACACAGGGTTAGGTTCCTGTGAGCTTCTGATCAGAGCATTCTTATCAACGCATCAATGTTTAACCTTATTAATTTACGTTCATCTCTGCTTACCAATGTTTTATCTAATTCATATTACTGATTCACTCACAAGCATAGCAGACCATAGGTCAGGTTCATGGGAAGCTATCGAACATAGATTGACTCCATAGGGCATGGCATCGTCTTTCCTGTGCATAGGAACATGGGACAGCGTGTCAGCACTGCATTGTGGGAGTTAGTTTAAACAGAAAAATTACTAGGGGAAACACACACACACACTATAGCACTCAATAGTCTATGAAAAAGACACTTGTTGGAAATATTAGCAGTGAAACATCACAACAGAACATCCCCAAGTTCAAGATCAGCTGGGAATGTACAGGGCACATGGTAGTATCACAGGCAGGCCCCACAATGCCTATTTCTGCGAACTGACAAGAAACCCAGGACTTTTATGCATGTTAGGCATCACTCTGGCAACTGAACTATATTCCCAAACACCCCTCTTTCTGTTTTTCTAAGAAAAGGCCTTGCCCTGTAGCCCAGGCTAACCTTGAACTTGCTTTGTATCTCAGGCTAACTTCAAGGCCATGGTCCTCCAGGCTTACTTCCCAAGTGTTACAACTATAAGTATAAGCCTCCTTACCTGGCTTCCCTTTCTAATATAATTGGAAACCTTCCAGGCTCTCTTCCAAGTACTTTAGGGATGACCCCATTGGCCATTCTCATACTGATACATGACAAGGTCATGGCAGAGTCAGCAAATAGGAACACTTTCTTGTTCTTCCCTCTCGGCCTCCCAGAAGACTGGAGGCATTTCAACACAAATCACTGAGAAATCGGTTGGAGAACTCAAGCATGCTCAAAACTTTTCATCTAAGAAAATTATAGCCAAGGAACATGACAGCCCAGCCAAGCCAGCTTCATTTGCTCAGCTTACCAGGTAAGAAGTGTCTTGGGAAGGCTCATGCCTTGACTCTGAGCTCTGAATTCCAGGTGCCAACTGAATGGATGCTTTCAAAAAAGCATCTGGACTGGAGCAAGCTGCTCACGCTCCATCTTGATATGGAAATCAGGACAGCACCATGGCTTCTGAGCTCTCGGCCCGTGGCTGGGAGTGGCCTGTCCCTAGCTGGGTGTGGTCTTGAGAGTAGGAAAGGGCATACACCTGGGCCTGCTGCCTGCACGGAAGAGTGTCTGTGGCTCTTGCCTTATCAGGGCTATGTGCGCCGGGCCCTCAGTATACTATGGCTTCTCCTAGAAGTAGCCATAACTCAGGTTCTCTTGCCTTTATAGCCATCCATAGCCACCACAAAGTAGGGCTGAAGGTCAGAGAGTGGCCACAGGCAGAGATAGAAAAGTACAAACTTAGAGACAGAAGAGAAGTGGGCATGAACCAGTTGGCTGCCTGCCTAGCATGGGCCGGTATTCATGTGCCCTCTTCTAGGGTTGAGTGGCTCCTGCAGGAACAACTCCACATATTAAGGCTCCCCTTCCCATGGTTGTGTCCTGAACAAGGCCAGAATTTTCAGGGGATTAAAGGTACTATCACTATAGATAGAGAGACATAGAGACATTGCTACGTGAGACAACAGAATTAAAAATTACGCAGTGTAGTAGAACCCTCAAAGTACAGCTGTAAACAGCATTTCATCTTGTTCTCAATAATTTTATGGTACCCAAGAAGCAGAAATCATAATGATCCTGATTTCACTGAGGAAAATGGAACGTGGCATTAGGAACTGGGCGTGTGCGCTCAGCACTGACTCTTTCTCTTAGGCCACATCACCTGCCCCATCGGGTAAGCTCCCTAACACTCCACAATCCACCTTGCTTCTTTCTCCTGGATAGTCTGCCTGTACCCATGCCTCTGGCCCCGGCTTGCTTTTCATTTTGAGGAGCTGGCTGCTGCAGGCTGTTTCATGGCACTGAATTAGCAGCTCCCCCTCTCCTAGCTCCCCCCCTGCATGAGCTGGCTGAAGGGGTGCGGGAAGTGTCAGCAGGAGCTGGCAGACTTCCCCGGGCTGATCTCAGGCAAAAGCGTGATGGGGCACATGACAAGAAATAGATTTCAAATGCAACACTTGAAAATCCCACTCCTCTGCCCCAAATCAGCCCCTTGTTCAAAAATGTAAGGACCTCTTAATTTGTTAGCCGGCTGACGTGTGAATGAGCCTCTGCAGCGGCTGAATTTTTCAGCGGAGCTGATAAACAGGAGTCCCTATGCTTTGGAGGAAAGAATCAGATGTTGGGGGGACCAGAAAGGTGGCAAAAGATAACAGGCCCTATAGGATACAGCTCTCAAAGCCAGCTCATCTGCTCCTTGAACTTGTCTCCTTGGGGCTGTCGGGGGAACAGCCAGAGAATCTCTCCTGGAAGAAGGCATTAGAAAGCCTTTTCAGTACCGGGACCTGCACTGAGTGGAGGGGAACGGAAAGGGTAAAAGAGACGAATCCGTGGTACCGGGGACCTTTCGAATCAGAAACGGAAATGCTGTTGCCGAGAAGCGGTTTGGCACATGGAATCTCTCTTGAAGGAAAAAGAAAAAGTGACTTTTGAAGGCCCTCAGGACTCTACCTCCAGGTCCTGGGGCTCTGATGTCCTTGCTGGCGCTCAGCACCCTGAGACCTGGAAGGCACACTCGTGTGGCCCCTGCCCAGCCACCTCTCTATGCCCCGTGTCTCATCTACTGCCACATCCGCTCTCTGCTAGGCTGGCTGGGCCAGGCTCCCAAGTCCACAGTCCTGGACGGATGTTGTGGTGAGAAGATGCCACGACAGGGAACATAGACAGGGCAGTGGTGGCAGGACTAGCTTTCTGAGCTCAGCATCGGAGACAGGAGTAGGAGGGACCAAGTCAGAAATGAGGTAGGCATGGGCATGATCCCAAGGCACCCTGCACGTCCAAGGCCCCCATCACCCATGACTACCTCATGGGGGCAGAAGGTGGAGCAGGAAAGAACAGGACAGATGGCGCATTGGAAGGACCACACCCATCACTCTCCGTGCAAATGGGGTCACTAAGGGCTTTCAAGCCCAGATGAAACTCTCATACAGCACTGCCTTCTGGAGAGCTGGCCTAAGTGCCCTGCAGCTCAGAGAACTGAGGCTGCTCTAAGAGTTGGTGCCGACTGCTTCAAACTCCGTGCCGATCCCCCTCTCCTGGCTCCTTCATTAAAAAGAAGAAATGGGTGACCCCTCAGTCACCTTCAAAGCATCCCCAAGCCACCTCCCTGCTATGAGGAGCTGCAGCCTGAGTTTCCTCATCAAAGGCAGAGCTGGCTCTGGGGGATGGCAGACCCTGCGAGCTCCCCAGCTGGCCTGCTCTCCCAGGTCTGTCCCCCCTTGCTGGGGAGCTGGCACTCAGGGCTGCTGATTTCCAGCAATCAAACCCGGCTCCAGCGCCCTGAGCCAGGTCTCAGCAAAGACAGCTTCAAAGGAGCTGCATATTTATGGTAAACTCCTTCCTCAAATTGAAAATGTATCAGACAGTGACAATCACAGGATTCTCAGAGCTGCCTCGCCCACTGGCAAGCCGGCTGAGCGACGGCTGTTCACTTGAGGACAGAAAGGACTGGAGCTGTCATAGAGGTTACTCAGAGTTGGAGGGGATAAGGACAAGGGTGTGGACCTGGACAGGACCTCTCTATGAGGCCAGGACACCCTTCAAATTGTCCCTCAGCTCACATACTGGCAGTGAGAGCGCAGTGGGGGAAGATTGGGGTCAGGAGGTGGGGAAGGTTGCGATCCCCACCAGGTCCTCTCAGAGGAACAAAACCACTTCCTAATCTCGGCTGTTGATGGCTGTAATAAGGAATTCTGTTGCTTCTGCACCCCTCACGGGTGCTACAGAGCCAGCAGGGAGGATCCCCAATGTCCCAGAAAAGGGACAGACCTGCCTCTGCATGGGCTGCTCTCAGGAAAGATGGCAGCTAGACAGAGAACACGGAGGGGGCCTGACCTTTGAGGCAGTAAGTGGCGACCTGCAGGATCGTCAGGAAGTTGGCTCTGGGTTTCCTTCTAAAGACCCTGAGTGACCCTGCTTGCAAAAGTGCCTTGGATACGCCATCTCATCCATCCTCCTGCCTCTGTTTAGAAAAGTGTTGACATCATCTCCAAAACAAGCTCTTTGAATTCTGAGCTTGTCTCTGCTTGGGAAAATAAGGCTATCAGCCCACAGCACTACTTTCTTGGCCCTCTCAGGCCAGCCCTGTCGGTTTCTCCATTTCTATAGAAACAGAGCCAAATGGATCAGCTGTCCCAGGGAAGGCTGGCTCAGGTCTAGCTTCTATGAAAAGTGTACACACAAAGAGCCGAGCAAATTGCTAAGGAAGACAGCAAGTAGAGTAACTAAATGACCCCAAGGCCCAGAGTTCGGAAGGTAAGGGACATTTGAAAAATAAATTCCAGTAAGCAGGCTAATGTTGTAAATGAGAACTAAGAATCCAGTCAGTGGGAGGTGACAGATAGTCCCCATGGTCTCAATGCATCCTGTCTGTAGTCTTGTGCGTTTGTAGAGAGCTGACAGCCCCCAATGCCTTGTTGGTGAGAGTGGTAAGCCATATTCTGTGGGGAACAGGTACAGCCCACTGCTCAGCGAAGGGTAAAATAAGTGGTGTATAATCAGAGTACTCTACGGCAATTGCGGGCTGCAATTTCACCCCCCTAAGATCACCAGCTCTTAAATGGAGCATGGCTCTTTTATCCTGCATCCCGGCCTATGACAAAGAGTAGATCTTAAAAGAAAATTTTAGGCTAATTCGGGAATGGAAAAATGAACGAGTGAAGTAAAAGCAATCTGCTTTTCCATATCCGCAGAGCTGGCAAGGGAGAGAATGCAGACTATTCTGGAATGTTCCATAGGGCAGAGTTAGGAGGCAGAGTACCCAGTACCTAGAGGAATCTGAACTGTATGTATCTCTGGCTAATTCTCCAGCCTGGGATGGGCTCACCTAAAGGCTGTAGGTGTCTCCTTCCTATCCCAGTGCAAACCACTCTTGCACTGGGTGAGAAGACTAACAAAGAAGGTTAAGGGTGTTTTCTGTCCCACGTTCTGGGTAAACAAAGCATAATAGGTAAAAATGGCATTTTGAGGAAGGTCGACCCGAACTGGGCTCTCCAGCCTGCCTCTTCCCACCAAGGCGAAGGATACATTTCTTTATCTCTCCGCCTTAGTTTTTTCTCCTACAAGATGAGAGAACAGCTTTCATGCCAGGCTGATAAAAGGATGTAAAAATTTAAATATATATGTACACCACCCAGCACAGTACATCATGTAGGCGACAATAAATGTTAGCTATTATTATGATGTCAGGAGAGCCAGCTTTGCACATAAGTATAGCCAGTCAAACACAGTGCCAGGCAACGCTATTTTCAATCATCTTTGGATCTTGTGAGACCAAATATGAGGGGTTACCATCATCACTGCACACAGAAAGAAAACAGAGCCCACTCTGCTTGGGATACATACACAGCAAAGCAATGGGGGAAAGGCGGGTCTGCATCTTTAGTTAGGGATGTCAAACCCCGGAAGGCTTAATTAGACCTGTTAAGCCATTTCCAATCCTCAGATGAAAGGTGTGCTCATCTTATTATAACGCTAACAACGTTGCTCAGGGGAGGCTCACAGCCTCTGATCTTTCGACTAAGTTAAATGAAGGAAATTATGGGTCTTCTAAAGAAGTCCTTTTTTTCCTTCTATTTATCTTTCGAGGGGGGGTGGGGTCCCCAGACAGGAAGGGAGACAACACTATTGTAACACTCCCCATCATATCTTTGGGGGGAGGGCAATAAGAAATAACAGTATGGTTTGAGACCCTCAAGGATGGACTCAGGCAGAGCTATTGACGCCTATGCCTATAAATAATGGAGAGATGGTTCAGAATGCCCCCTACAGGACAACATAGGAAGCACACTCCTCCTCTAAATCCACTGTAGTGGAAGTTACCAAGATGGCAAACACTCCCCATGCAGAATCAAAATAGTAATTTTTTTAAATGGTAAAAAAAAAGAACTCTGAATTCTGAAAGACTATTTTTAAAATGGTAAAAAAAACCCTTTAATCAGCCACCGGCAGGAAATGTGGTATTTTGTTCAGACATTTTACCAATTATAGCCCACTGGGTCCCTGCGTGGAGCTTTCTAAATAATCAAAACCAGCTCTTAATAGTAGTTCACCCAGACAGAAGAAAAAGAACAGGACCGAGTCCAAGTGAGATGATGCCATTACTAAAGAAAACCCATCCCAGCGGGTGTTAGAACCTAGCGCCATTTCGAATGGTGGCAGATGGCAGCAGAGTAACAGAGCAGAAGTCTGTCTGGGGAATGTCAGGTACCCACAAGCAGGAAGGGGAAACTAGAAGAGGAGCCCAGAACATGAGTTTTGGAGTTAAACAAACTTGAGTATGAAATCAAATCTTCCCAAGTTCTTGCAGACAGTAAGATTTGGACCGTGCATAGTGCATGTGTGCGTGCGTGTGTGCATGTGTGCATGTGTGTGTGTGTTGCATGCATGTGAGCACAGCTATGTGCACCCCTATGCACACATGTGATGCACACATCAGGGTCTTTCTCTATGGATCTCCGCTTCACTGCCCTGAGATAGGGTCACTCAGAGTCTGAAGTCCCTTGCACATTACAGCCAGGCTGTCCAGTCAGGGAAACTCTAATGCCTTACTTGCCCTTGTCCCCCAGTGCTGGGAATTGGAGTCTTGCATGGACACACCCAGCTTTGGGGGGTTCTATAGATTTGACCTCAGGTCCTTGGGTCTTCAAGCACGCGAGCCAGTGCTCTTTCCCACCGAGCTGCAGTTTCTTACGGATGAGCTGGTGTATCCTACAGGGCTCTCCTCAAGACGAAAAGCACTATACAGAGTCAGCTACACAAAAGATTCCTGGGGCTCTGTCTTCTTCCCTTCCTGCACCAACATCACCTTGGATGGGAAGATATCAGAGCAGAGGTACTGACATTCCTCCCATCCCACTTAAACCATTTCTTCACCCTGCAATAAGCATGGAAGGACACCCGTCAAGAGGCAAAGATTGGGCGATGATTGGGATGGGACCTGGGGACCGGCACTGGAAAGCTGCGTCTGTGTGTGCGACACGTCACACGTGGCTTCCAGTTGGTGCTCATAGCAGCTAAAGCAGAGAGCAGCGGGACAGTCGCCAGACTTGTCAAAAAGCTGAGGTCTTTAGGAAGATGCTCACCATCCACTTTCTAAGTCCAGGAAAGACCGGGTGTCCCTTAGGGAAGCCGAAGGTCACTTAATGGTCACTTGTGTGGCAGATTCCATGAGATGTTAGCTCAAAACAATGGCGTAATGCACACAGAGGTCAAACAAACAAAAGAACTCTATTCTTAGAATGCACTTCTATTAGCACAGTATTTGCTAAAGGGTAGCCTGTGGTGAGCCCACCATTCTAATCACCCATGTAGGTGCTAGGTAAGCTAACAAATTTCTAGAGCACGCTGCTGTACTGAATGAAACTGTATAGCTATGGAGTCCCGGGGTGCACCAGCGTTTGAGAAGCCTACTGTTTACCACTAGTGGGCGCTGTTGATGCAGAGGCAGCCACCACTATGAAGAAACCCCCAGGGCAGACTCCTGGGTTCTGGCCTGGCTCACCTGGAAATGATACCTTGGGGGCGGGACTGATGATGTTGATTCCTTTCCATGTTTATTATAAACTGTGTATTTTTTAAATTCATTACTGAAAAACAATTTAACAGAAAAAAAAATCCTTCGTAGGTCAGGACTATAGCTTAGTGGTAGATTGCTCGCCTAGTATCTACTATATGGGACTCTGAGTCTGATCCCTGGAACCACAAAAAAAAATCTTTATTAAAATAATCTCCCTTATTTTTCATTGTATATTAGATGCTATCTCCATCTCTGAGGCCCATGTGAACTTGCTCTGGTTGCCATCTTTGCTTTTACAATCTCTAAAAAGATACAGTATTTCAAGTCCATTTACCTTTTCAATGCATTTCTGAGAACATCTTAAAGGGGATTTCACCAATAAAGTTAATAAGTGTGTATTGCTTTTATCTGTGCGTAATGGTTATTTGATCAGTACGCTTGTTTAGGATCCAGGTCCATGCAGCCCTATTGTGTTCATTTGTGATACTGGGAATCGAGCAAAAACACAAGCCACTCTACCACTGAACTCAGCTTCCCTCCCTTCATCTAGTTTTAATATTGATTTCTTCCAGTTTTAAAATATATTTTATCAGTTCTTTGAGGAATTCATATGGTGTGATGTGATTGCATTCACCCTCCTATCCCCAGCTCCTCCCAAAAGCCAGCTTGAGTGGCAGCTAAGATAGAAGCAAAATGAAGACGGAGAGGGGTAGTGAGCCCCACCAGCTCTCTGTCAACTGGAGGGTGCAGAGGGGAAAGGAGGTGACATGAAGGAGGCCCAGGAAGAGGGCTCTTTCTTGGATCACTCAAGGGAGGAACTGGGGTTCGGGTAGAGGCTGGCAAAGGCTGGGCTGCGCTCTTGGGAGTAGATCTGAGGTTGCCTGAGGAGTTTGCTCTAACCACTCCTCCAGCGCTATGCTTGTCCCCCTCATATCCCTTACCCAGTTGTATTTTTCCTCAGGGAACTTAGCAGGCTGGCATAATGTTCCATATGTATTTTTTTGCCTGACATCTGTCCCCTGCTAGAGCATATGCTGCACAAAAGCAGATCTTTCTCATCTTAAGCCTATACCTAGAAGGGAGACAGCAGTAGGAGATGCTCAACAGGTATCAACTTGAGTGAATGACTGCTCTCTATACTCCAAATCCCCCAAGAAGACTGGGGCTCAGGGAAGAGTCTCCCCGACAATTTTCCCAGGGGCTGGCAGCCTACTCATTCGGGGATGATGAGCCACGGGGCACGATTTGAGCTTAATAGTCCTAAATTGCAGCTCTCGTCCTCTTTCTATTTTATTTTCAACATCACTTACTCTCACCAGACTGCGAGCTCTCTCCGTGTAAGGGCTATGTGTCTGCGTTCCGCAGGCCCCGCGTGATGTCTGACACATAGCAGATGCTCAGTAAAAGACCCGTTAAATAAACGAAGGAACCACCATGGTGCCAGCTACCCCCCCCCCGACCTTGTGCCTGTCTGAGATGATGCGGGAAGTACCACCATCCTGTGCAGCTCCCATCCACAGCTGGATGTGCTGCTGCCATTCAGTACCAGCCAACTTCCCTTTTCCTGGGACTCCTTCCTTCCTCTCTGTTCTTTCCTAAGAAGAGTGACCCTCTGAAAAAGGTCACTGATCACCAAGAAAGATCTAGCTCCCCGAAACCCATGTAAAGGTCAGGGAAGTCCCTCTTGGATGCAGGGATGATGTGGCAAAGACAGATGTGATGGGTTATTGTAGGGTTTCATGAGGATCACCCTGGATACCTATTGACCAGATCTGTTTCTGGGTCCTGTCCTGGGCCTCCCTTCTCAGTCTCTCATGGGATAGACTATAAAATGGGGACTTTTAACAATTACCAAGGTTAGTTTTATACATAAGTTATCATAATAGTTAAGGGCTTGGGCTTTAAGCAGAGCATACAAAGACTCCAAACCAGTTCTGCCATGACTTAGTAGTTCAAGGACAAATCAGCCATAAACCTCCCAAGTGAGGACATTGATTAAAAAGTACCTATTTATAAGCTAGACAGAGGGATGAATCAGTACAATGTTTCCCCTACAGACATGAGAACCTGAGTTCAGAAGCCCAGCACTCACATAAAGAGCTAGGCACAGTGGCGTGTGACTGCAATCCCAGCACAAGGGTGGTGCAAAAAGAGCACCCTCAAGTCTCGCTGGACATCTAATCAAGCTGAACTAGTGTGTTCTGGCTCAATAAGAGACCCTAGTTCAAAATATAAGACGGGGAACTTTAGAAATAGATATTCAACACCAACTTCTGGCCTTCAAATACATGCACATATATGTGTAGACATATGAGCACACATATGCACGTATATATGAACACATACACCTTACACAAAGTACCTATGTTTTTAGAGCATAAGATAAATGAAGCCATCTGCTTTGTAGGCTTATACATATGCTACACTTAGCATGGCACAAAGATTATGGTAAGTGTTCAACATATGAGAGTAGCCACCATGGTTGTGGTGTTGGTGAAGGTGAAGATAACGGTTCTTTCTAATTTGCTATAAGGATGGCTATTTGAGTGCTGCAGTGGGACATTCCCTCATCCAACCACAATGACAGTTAGATCTTTAATATGCCTGCTTCCTGCTGCAATTAGTGTCTGACTTGATCTTTCCAGTCTTTCCTGACTCAGAGAAGCCTCTAAATAAAGGAAGCTGATTATTAGGGAATGGCAGGGATAAAGACTTTTAGAGAGACACTTGAAGTGGTTGTCAAAGTCTGTTTCCTCTGATAGAGGACTGGAGAAAAGGGAACAAGAGTGCTTAATGGAGAAGGAAGAAACAGAGAGAGAACCAAAGTGCTCTGAAGGGCATAGCATCCCTAAGGTGATGGAGACAGCGACAGACGGGAGAGCAGAGGAGGGGTTGGCTGGAGAAAAGCAGGACAGAAGGGGAAGTCTACCCCAACACAAAGATGTCCTTGCCCACATGGGATCCACCCTTCTCCTCATAAGTTGGGCCCCTGGAGTCCAGCGGGGATCCAGGGTTGGGAGAAATGCCTAATGCTTTCCATTGCCCCCAGAAAAAAGAATAATCCAATAGTGGAAAGGGACTGGGCATTCCTTTCTAAGTAACTCCCCTTGTCTCCTCCCTCCACAGGGCATGCTGACTGGGGCAACAGTTGACAGCTGGAGGCCACTAGAACTAGGGACAGGGCAAAGGACAAAGAGGAGGCACCCATCATCTTGGCAACATAGGTAGGCTTACCTGCCGGAAACCATTTCTGGTGAACTGTAATATTTTCAAGGCATAGTTGGACCTCTGGCCTTTGCTGTTGAATTCAATGTGGCCGGTGAGACCTTCCAATTCTACCTGTCCAAGAGAGAGTGAGTTACAGCACCAAACAGGCTCCACCAAATCTGGCCCCAAGCAAGCATCCCTCTTACACGCTACTTCACCGTGTTGGAACCCCCTGTTCTGTCTGCTCTGAAGCCACGGGATCTGAGTGGAGGAAGAGGGGCCCATGTCCAGTAACCTCAAGCCAACTGTGTAAGCCGACAGGAGCCATGCTGCCTTGAGCTCAGATTCAGCTTTCCTTGTCCCCTAGCCATGGAAGGAACTGTAACCAGCATCTTTCCCTTTGGGGAATCTGCTGATCCTGAGCCTGCAGGAAGTCAGGATACTCCTGACTTGTTGCAAAAGTCTAAGACCCCCACACATATGCCTTCTCTCTCTAATGAGAGATGTCTTTTTCGTGGGAGAAAAACACTGCTGGAGAGAGAACTTTGGGGAAAACCAGCACCAGCTAGAAGTCTGCAGGCTGAGTCTCCCAGGGGCCGTAGGTTCCAGCAGCATGGTGTCCTCCTAGCTGTGCGGAGTTGTGCAGGAGCTACCACTGGGCAGGGGCCAGGTTGCAAGCCTGGAATTCAGAACCCCTTTCTAGTTTAAAATCCAAGGACTATTTATTGTCTTGGGAATAAGCTAGCCATGGATTCTTGCCAAGAGCAGTAAGACCTGGGGAGCAAATGGGACCCTTGGCTCACTCAGTTCAGGTGTTTTAACCAGGGCTGTAACCCCCCAGGAAAGCCTTGGCCAAGCATCCCATCCTGGAGGCTGGGCACAACCAGGTCTTCAGCAGCTCCTCACCATGCGCAGGTAGTTCATGAGGCTGGTGCCATGCTGCCAGATCTGGGCTGAGCCGCAGGACAGGGGCTTCACACCAATCTCCTGGCTCCGGTTCAGTTCCTGCACTGCCGTCACCACAGCGTAGACAGCGTCAAACAGCAGGGCGGAGGACAGCTGGGAGGAGCAGAGAGAGTAAGTGGTAGAGAGTAGAGAAAGGAAGAGATGGGGGAGGGAAGAGAGGACATAGAGGACCAAGAGGGAAAGCACCCAAAGGAAAACGAGGGGGCACATTCACTGCCTTCCGCCCACTCCTTCCTCTGACTCCACCCACGTCTGCTGTCTGCCAGTGGTCTGCATCCTACTGACAAAGACTGCTCTGGGTTTAAGCAGCAAGATACACCATTGGACCCCAAATTATTTCTCTCTCTCTGGGAAATAGCGACTTCTATTGCTGCCAGGAGCAAATCTATAGGACAGTAGGCAAGGCTGCTAATCTTGGGAAGACGGATGGAACTTGGCCACTTTACCAGGCTCAAGTGTAGATTGCTTCCTACCTGACATCATCCATGACACTGACCCTTTCTACACATACCTAGGACTACAGTCTAGCTGCACCACTCTATGTGAAATATATGTATGAAATGTATGATAAGTTTAAAGTCTACATTTTACTAACATTCCACCCCTATGGCAGATGATGGGTGGGTACAAAGGCAGGAGCAGGACAGCAAGCAGGGTACCAGGAGGTGGGGAGATCTGAAACTACAATGGTCAGTGGGGATCTAAAGGCAGAACTGTCTAGTCGGGTGACAAAGAAAGTACCTCAGGGAAGAAGACACACTGGGACGGAGAGCATTGGATCCGAGTAGATGTATCGGATGTGGGGGGAGGAGATAGGCAGTTCAGAGGATGGGAGCACTGGAGCAGAGGCTCCAAGACAGCAAATGAAGAGCACACCTGGAGGGCGTGGGTGGACAGTGACTTTGCAAACAGGCAGGGGTCATGCTCATGTGTATGGTGGGCCTCAACTGTACGCCTGTCCCAGCAGGAACAGACAGACCTAAACAGATGTGTGCCTCTCCCTTTGGCGATCAGATCATTGAAACAACGTTCTCTAAGAAATTGGAGTTTCCCCAAAAATCTCACGCTGAAAGAAGAAGCCTGGTGCCAGCCAGCAGAGGAACGTGTCTCCTAGGAAGAGATTTTCACACAGTTTGACAGCTTGTCAGACTGTCGCCATGCAGGAGGAGCCCAGACAATGAAGGTGTGTGGACCACACTGTGACCAGGGCTGCTTAGTTATGCATGCCTCTGTCTACGTAAACCTAAATCTCAAGTCAGGACCCCTGGATGGACTTGAAGGCGGTGGCTGGCTTTGTGTCCCTCTTCCCAGTGTGGTCACATAGAGTACAGCTTTCCTCTACTCTCCCCCTTTTCTTGTCTGATTAACTGGTCTGTTGAGGGTGAGTGGCAGGACCTAGCTCGTTAGGACTGCCAGGGCCCAGACTCTGACCCTCACCACTCTGGAAACAAAGGGAGGAGGGCCATGTAGGTATTCTATGCTTTTATCTTTCCTGTTAATAAGCTTCCTTTAAGGCAAGAGACATTCATGTCCATGTGCCACGGGCACCTGGCATGAGGTCTTCCCTGTGGGTTGGCTCCCAAAGACTTGTCTCCTCTTAAATTTTTAAAAGATTTTATTTTATGTGGATGGGTATTTTGACTGCATGTATATCTATGTGCTCTGTGTGTACAGTGCCCAAGAAAGTCAGAAGAGTGTTCAGATCCCCTGGAACAGGAATTACAGATGGTTATGGGCCACCATGTGGGTGCTGGGACTCAAATCTCAGTCCTCTAGAAAGAGCAACCAGTGCTCTTAACCTCTAGGGCCAGTTCTCTAGCCTTCAAGCGGTATCTTGGTTTGAATTAAGTCTTGACTGACATCTGCCAGATGAGTGACATCAATATTGGCAGGCTTTATAGTGGGGGATGCCAGGGGGACTGGCTAGCTGGAGAGAGTAGAAGCACAGATGATTCTTGTGCCTGGGGAATGCACCATCCAGGAGGAGCTAGCTGTAAATGTACAAGGCCTATACAAGAAAAAGTCCTGGTCAGTAGAGATATCTCTGTGGTCAGCACCGTTCAGAGGCAGTTGGAGGACAGTTCAGAGGATGAACCCACAGGAACAGATGCTGGGAGGTGGAACTGAGGAGCACGCCAGGAGGGGATGATGGGTAAATGACTTGGCTGGGGAAGGCCAAGAAAGGCAGGAAGAATTCCATGCAATAATGACACTGGGGTACTAGGGGGTCAGTTCCTCCATTGGTAGCATGATGTCCACACCTGGAAACCAATTCTTTCCCTGACCAGCCATCTTGCTCATCAGAAGACCCCTTTGGGAGGATCTGGAGGCCATACCCTGTGTGGTAGAGTGCTTACTCCTACCTTCTGTCTGACCAGGCTCTAGGATGCTGGCCCCTCCAAGGCTAGAGGGAGGGAGGGAGGACACAGTCCTCCAGTCAGAGGGCACAGAGCATGAGATAGCAAGGTGTAGGGGGAAGAACTGGGGAACACAGCTTGACTCCAGGTCATCCTTAGATGCTAAGTAACCTTGGACATCTCACTGAACATCAAGCAGGGACTGCTCTTATTCATAAAAGAAGCAGCATCCCGGCCTCATGAGCCTGTACAGGTACGGGGTGAGCATTACAGATGCAGCTGTATAATCTCACATCCAAGGAGTTAGTGGTGCTCTGGAAGCGGTGATGGGGAACAGGAGGGGGAGGATGCTACGAGTCCAGAAAGCAGACTGGAAGGATACACAAATACCACAAAGAGCTGCAGTCTCTAATAAGTACCAAGAGTGTTGACCTCCGATAACCTTTCCGAACACAATGGCAGGGGAGAGCAGCCCACAATCAAAATTCACCTGCATTGCAAAGCCACCTAGCCAATGTATCCCCTCTGCCTTCCCCTCTTCCCTTCCATCCTCCATCCCTCCCCTCCTTTCCTTGCTGCTTCTTTCTAATCCTATTCAGACCCTGTCATTTAGCAGGTCCTATCTGGGAATGGTGACATCTTCACCAGTCTATTCTGATATGGTCAGAAAAGCCCTCAAGTCCCTTCTGACTCCATCAAGTCTACTGCCTTTCCAACTCCACCTGACTTCCTTGCTGTGCCTTGCCTTGGGGCCATGTGTGACCCGAAGTCCGAGCAGACAAAGGTATCCAAACCCCAACCCCCGGTCTCAATAAGAGCAGAAACCATATAGCCCTGCTGAACTAACTGAGCAACCTCACTGCTCTGAGAATTTCTACTCACTGCCCTTGTCCTCGTCACCCAGTTCCTCTAAGGGAGGCGGGGCTTATCTGCTTAGCACCTGCTGCTCCTCCACCAGCTTACAGCCATCCTTTTCTTTGAACCTCATCACCCCGGCCCCAGAACATGCGGCTCTCCTACTAATGGCTGCCCGCAGTTCCTTACTGAAAGGACGTACAAACTGACGATGCTCTAGACGCCCTCTCCAGCTCTGACCAGCCTCTACCCGAGAGCAGACCACTGCTGCGAGCTTGTTGCTTTCAGCATCTAGATCATAAAACTATTTCATTGCTACTTCATAATTGCAATGTTGCTATTATTAGAAATCGGATGTCCAGGGTCTGGGACACTGCCCCCCCCAGTTTACCTCATGGCCTCATTGATTAGTTGTCCTTGTGTCAGTTAAGATGTGAGCCATTAGCCAGCGATGCCTGCCTAGACCCTGTTCTGCCTCCTCCCATTCTATGGATGTGTCTGTCCTCTTACGTCACCATCAGCTTCTGGTCCAGCTGTGCCTGCGCCAACCGAGTCACCCTGCTGTACTGCTGACGTGTAGCACAGAGTAGAACAGGTCATGACCCTGAGCCGAGGCTGTGCTTCTCGGGAACACATTCTCTCTCCTAGAAGAGATTGTCTTTCTTCTCTTTCTAGATAGTGCTGCTTCTGGATGTAATGCCTGGACCCACTGCAGTCGGCTTAGCTCCAGGCTAAGAGTGGAGGTGACCCCACATGTGACTGAAGAGAGAAAGAGAGGGTCTGGGCCTCCGGTTACCTCTCCCTCAGGTCTCGCTATGCTGTGTGACACCACACTGCATTTTAATTGGGTTCTTGCTACTAGCAACTGAGAGCATCCTAAATCGTTACAGAGGACTCAGAGGGTCCCCCATCTCTCGAGGTAATGTTGCTCAAGGTCCCAGGACAAGCCTGTAACCCGTCTCCTCTTGAGGTCCCTTCCTCCTTTAGAAGCTATGCATTGGTTCCCGAGGGACAGTGCATGATTTCAGAGGACGCTGGTCACACCACTGCCTCCCTTCTTAGCACATGGTTGTAGCTAGTCCCACTCCGGCTAGGATGAAGTTTCCTTGACTGATGATCTCCGTCTCTCTCTGTCTATCTGTCTGCCTGCCTACCTCTATCTACATCTATCTATCTATCTATCTATCTATCTATCTATCTATCTATCTATCTATCTATCTATCTATCTATCTACCTACCTACCTATCAGTGTGTTGTACACAAGTGCATGTGTTCATATGTATGTATACACATATATGCACAACTGTGTATGTGAGTGCATGCGCACCTATGTTTTTAAGTGTGTCTTCCTCTCTCCCTCTCTTCCTTATTTTTTGAGGCAGGGTCTCTCACTGAGCCTGGGACTCTCCAGTTGCTTATGCTAGCTGTCCAGCAAGCTCCAGGACTCCTCTTGCCTCCACACCCTCCTCCCAGTACTGGGTCACTGGTGAGCAGTAGCAGCCTAGCTTTTATGTGGGTGCTGAGGATCGAAACTTGGGTCTACACAACCATCTCCCTAGCCCCTGCTGATGTTCTTATTAGTACATCATCCAAGTGCTGAGCGGTCGGTGTGTGCCTGTTCCCGATGTCCTTTGTCATCTCTAACTCCAGGGTCTTCTTGATCCTTCAGCTATTTCTTGTGATTACAATTCAAGCTGAGGACATTGGGGTAGGGAACAAGGGTAGAAGATGATCAAGGTTCCTATCTCATCTCTACACACACATGGCCTTCAGAGCGTGACGTGGGTAAAGTGTCCCCAAGGACGCTGTACTTCCTAGGTCTCCTCTGAAGTGGACTAACTCAAGTTAGTACCCTGTATATAGGAACACACACAACCCTCAGGACAATCTGCTCAGGGTCCTTCATCCCTCACCAGATGCCCCTCTTATGTCGGTTTTTGTTCATCTACCTAGGACCCCTCATCTCATCTTCCCCCCTCCTGAGGCTGTACTTCCCACCCCTTCACTCCTGTAGCTAGTCTGCCCCAGCTGCTAATCTCTTTCCGTTTTTTTTCAATTCTCTTTTCAAGATCCCAGCTGTCAGGGAGTAAGACTCTGCCATCCCTGACAGTCCATCAGTGCCCTCGTGGTTCGGCTGTCCATTCCAGACCATCTCTTCAATGTCCTAATTGCCTTCTCCCTCTGTTATTATCGACTAATTCCATTCTGGAAAGCATTTGGGCCACAGTCAGTGAAAAGTGGCTTCTGTCATAAAAGGCTTTGTCCCCATCTCTACTTCTGAGTCCATTGGGGAGAGGAGGGAGACATTTCTCTTGTCTCTTCTCCTTCCTTTCCATTCTTCTTCCTCTCATGATTGACCCCTCCATCTTTCTGATGCTCCCGCTGCCCATCTGTGTGGGTGCAAGCCTGCCTCTTGGCTTTGTCTCTGTTTCGCTCTCCCTTACTATCCCATGTTGTCCCTGTCTCTTCTAAATTGTAGATCCCCTAACTGGCTCAATCCTCATTTAAAATCCTCTCTTCTGTCTTGGCACCAAGCAGCTGTTTGGCAAGGAACCCTCTATTCTCTTGTTATTATGTTTTCATTTGGTTCTTCACTGTTATTTTTTTGAGCTGTTTTGCAAATTGTTTCGGGGGATGAAAGACTCTGTATAAATGAAGATGAATCAATTCTGACCCAGGGAGTTGCGGCTGGGTTCCCTTCCCTCCCTGAAATGAAAACAAGAATATCTTCTAGACACACACCTGTAACCCCCATCATCCCCAAAGCAGGAAGGACTGGATTCTCAGTCTCCTCCTAAAGGCCCATTTGCCCATGAACCTCTGGAAGCTTCGATTCTGCCCCACCAAATAATATGAGGGCAGGGACCATCAAGATCTCATGGACTAGTTCTTACAATCTGGATTTTATTCAGCAAAATAAACAGTTAATTACAAACATCTGCTTTAGCCTAAATTCTAATTACTTAATCTAGCCATCTGTAATTTTAATGATTTCCCACGATTTTTGTTCTTTGCGGCATGATTAATGGGAATGGCATATGAAACCAGTGGGCATGTGTGTCTCTTCCCACCACTCCCTCCGCGCTGGCTTTGTCTCAGGCAGGAAGCGCATCTGTGGCGTACCACTGGCCACCTGGAAGCTTCTTGGCCAGGCTAAGCGTGCCAAGCTTTCTCCTGGATATCTTTAGCCCGGTCCTTCCTTTGAAACCCTACAAACCAGACTCCCCATTTGGGGAGCCCCACCTGGGATTGTGAGGAGGCAGGGAAGCGGGGCAGTCTCTCATACAAGCCTAAAGAAGAGAGAGGGGAATCAAGAGTGGAAAGATGCTAGAGAGGAAAGAGAGGGAAGCAGAAAGAGAGGGAAAGGGAGAGAGGGGAGGGGAAAACTAGAGAGAGAGTGGAAGAGAAGTCTGAAAGAAAGGAGAAAGGAAATAGACATCCCGCAGATGCAGGGGCCTCTGCAGCCTTTCTGTAAGCCAGCACGGGAGAGAACCCAGGCTGTGGTTCCCTAGAATCCACTCCCTCACCCTCTGGCTCTCTGCCATGAGGAGCTGGGCTGTTTGTGGGGAAAAGTTCTTGGCCTCCAGAGAAGCAGAAGAGGCAGCCCTCGGAAAGGTGAGCTACAGAGGTGAGAAGGCTTGGAGGAATTGCGCTATCATCACTGCTGCCAGCTCCTCTTCCAGGCTCCTTTCCTCTCAGAGGCCGTTGCAGAGAGAGGATGGCTGCAAAGTTGCCTATGGGTAGAAGTCAATCTAGGTACCAGCCCCGGCTGTATAAAAACGAGGCCCTGGGAGACCCCACCTGCCACCCTGCTCTCCTGGGCCTGTTTTCTCATTGTCAGAAGCGGACGGCCATCTATGAACTGTTCACTAGGATGCCATGAGGAAGGAAAGAGGCCAAGGCAGGTAATATTATGGGATGTGTCACAGTGCCTAGGCAGAGGTAAACCTGAGTAAGAACAGGCACCCTTCATGCAGGCAAGAAGGCCGGGGGGGGGGGGCAGGGAAAGTAGACTTAAGGAGGGACAGGATCTGTGAGGACACACGGAGACTGACCTAAGTTCAAGGCTCAGCTTGTTTGCACTCCAGCAGAACACTGTCTGCTACCCAGACCCCTTCCAGCATTCCTGGGGAGTAGAAGACTCTGAAACTGGCTAGGAAGGTGACCCACGGCAACACAGCTGTAGGTGGCTTCCACGGGGCAGACCTGCCTCTTCAGGTGTTAAGAACAAGACCGAAAATGCTCCTTCTCCACCCAGGGGAACCAGACCCTTTGCCCCATGCATAAAGAACGAATGGCAAGTCTCATATCAATTAATATCAGGGATACCCCGAGGAGTATATGATTCATCCACAGCATCATTGTGCAAATATCACAGACTGCGTTTGCACAAACTATGATGACCATGAAGTCCCAGGAGAAACGTTCACAGGGAAGCACTGCTTGTTCTGGGGTCCTTAGTTGACCAAATCACTGTAGTTCAGCTCCTGACTGGGCTTGCCTGCCACCTTCTAGGAGGCCTCCTCTCTGTTCTTTCGGCAGCATCACTGGACCTCCAGAAGCCATTCTTCCAGATATAGCATGGCTCACATTCTTGGTGCATCTTGGAAGCCAATAACTTTGGCCCTGCCTCATTGTATGGAGCATGTAGAAGACCACAGAGCGCTAGAGCCCAAGGGCATCTAGAAGACACTTACCGCAGGGCCAGTGAAGGGCACATGGTCACAGTTCTCCTGCCAGGATTGGTTGAGGCTCTGGGAGAACTCTTGGAAGAAAGCATGGGATTGGTTGAAAATGGAAAATCCTAAGATGTTGACTCTGTCATCCACAAGACTGTCCATTCTCTGGAGGGAGAATTCCTGGGAAGATGGGGCAATCAGAGAGAGAGAGCTCAGTTAGAATGGGGGAGAAGAAGAAAGAACACGAGGGAGCATGCTGGGGCTGTGGCCAGCTCAGGACACACGAGGTGCTCCCTGGCTGGGGCTGTGGCCAGCTCAGGACACACGAGGTGCTCCCTGAGTGCTCAGTATACAGAATAAGTCAGAGTGGTTCTTCTGGGGTTCAGGGAGAAAAAGAGAATTCAGTAGATTAGCTCCTAAGCCAGGGAAATACAAGATGTGACAAGTGAGGAGAGACACAAGGAATATATGTGGCGGGTGGAGGGAAGTTCACATCCTTGGCAGGTCATCTATGGAGCAAGGCCTGAAGGCAATTCTACACAGAGAATGTGGGTAGACAGAGAAGTCATCAGACATAGGCTTTGAGGGGAGAAAGGATGTGGCCATCCACTGTGGTGCCCGTGGCACTTTGATGAAGGCATGAGCTCCTCCTTGAAGTATGGTTCTACCATCAGAATCACCCCAGAGGACTTTCTCAAAATGGACCACCACCATGCTAACTGAGTCTGTATGCCTGGAGCTGAGTCCAGGTGGGATAATCACTAGGTCCCTAAGTGTCATGAACACCAAAGTTCCAGAAGCACTGGATGAACATACAACACACACACACATCCTGGGGAGGATGGAGAGGTCTACTGGGGTCAGAGTTCACAGGCTTAAATGCTAGGGAGCATCCCAGACTAGTCAGTCCTGTGAGTGGGTGTGTGTTGGGGGGGAGGGTGTTAGTGGAGTATCAAAGTCATGTTTGCTTTCCAAAAATGTCAACCTGAAGGTGTGCAGACAAGGTTGTATCTCCATGTGTCATTACGGTTTCCGTTCATTTCATACATATGCAAGCATTTCTCACATGCTAGACACTGTTCTAGGCAGAGAGGACATGCATAGGGGAATGTCCTTGCTGTACTCAGGGGCCTCACAGGACTCAAAGAGACAGACAGCCAAGAGCCAAAATGCATTATCACTTCAGACAGCTATGAGTGTGGGAGCAGGGGCTGCTGCAGTCAGAGAACTGGGGTTTCGGGGCAGTGACATCCAGAAGTTCACGGGTGTCCAGCCAGTCATCCATGCTGTGATAGCCAGTGACGGCTGTCAGTTTGACAGGATCTCAGATCACCTAAGAGGTAAGTCTCTAGGTGCATCTGTGGGGAATTATAGCAGCCTCTGGCCCCACCTGGGAAGGACGTCTTGATTAGCCGAATTTGTGCAGGAAGACACACACTAAAGTAGGTGGCTCTGGACTGCACCAAGAAGCGAAGGTTGGGGCTGAGCGCAAGCATTCATTGCTCTTAGCTTCTTGATTACAGATACGATGTGAGCAGCCATTTTAAGCTCCTGAGTCCATTACTCCCTTCCCAGTTCGGATGGATTGTGACTTTCAACTATGAGCTCAAATGAACTCTGTCTCCTTTTATTTGATTTGGCCTGGTGTTTTATCCCAACAATGGGCTAGGTAACTAAGACAAATGGCCTTTACCCTATCACCCAGTCTTTTCCCTGGACCTCCTTTGACCCCATATAAGAAACCAGAGGAAAGCATGTAGCTTATTCTGCTCACCCATCTGTTCCTGTAAAAGTGCCTTCAGAGGCGGGGCAGGCCATCCTCTCAGACTGAAGCTGTATCCATCGCGTGCTCATTCCGAGTGCCTCACACACGGCTCCCTGACCCGTGGGCACACAGTATTTACAGACACTAGAAATGACCCATCCGTCACTCAGCATGATGTGACAGATGGTGGGTGCCTTAGGCTTGCTTCCTGGCCAGGTGGAAACACTGCTTCCTTTTAGGTGGTCTCCTTTTTTGATGACTTTGCTCTCTTAGCCCCTGGTACTCCGGCTCGTATCTTTCCCCACCTACAGCTGCTGCCAATGCCTTAGGCTCTGAGCTTACCTGCCCGGATTCCAGCCTTGTCTGCTTTGGCTAACACATTGGAGTCACAAAGACTCCTTTGCAGCCACCAACCCCGGCAGAGCGGACTTGGATGAGGATGAAGTGTGTTTTGGACTCTGCCACCCTCCCATTAGGGGATCACAGACGTGCCAGAGAATGTACTGATTCATAAGCTGGTATTATGTCCTGTCTCTCTACCAGGGCAGCTGCCCAGCCACTGTGGGTTATCAGCAGGCAGGAGAGGGCAGATGGCTAATGAGAAAAGATGTATTTGGCAAGGGCGAGGTGACTAAGGAACAGAGCCAGGCTGCTGTTGGGAAACCGAGGAGCTTTGCTGACCGTGGATGGAGAAGCCAAGGGCTAGCCTATCGTTCTGGCTTCCTTATCAGTGTGGGCAGACAGCCCACCACATCTCTGTGCCTATCCATATGTACAGCCTGATAGACGAAGGCCCATTTCGAGGAAGTCCTGACATCACGGATGCCCATATTCACAACAGCACCAGGCAGTGCAGAGGAGGCAACTGCTTCCGGGTCAAACCCAGCTTCCTCACCACACTGGATGTCTGACCTTGAGCAAGGACTTCGACTTTTCTGGTCTTTGTAGCCACACTTTGTAAAGGAGGACTGATGCTCCTGGGAACCTCCTATGAGAACATGGCCCACCAAGTCAACAATGCAGGACACACGGGAGCTCGCAGAGACTGGCGCAGCAAGCACAGGGCCTGCATGGGTCTGCACTAGTCCTCTCTGTGCACATGCCGTGGCTGTTAGCTTGGTGCTTTTGCCTGACTCCTAACAGCGGGAACTGGTGTATCTTTTGCCTTCTCTTGAGACTCTTTTCCTCCTATTGGTTGCCTGGTCCAGCCTCGATATTAGGGCTTCTGTCTTGTCTTGCTGTATCTTATTTTGTCCTGTTTGGCTCTCCTCTCTTGGAGGCCTCCTTTTGTTCTGAAGAGGTTCTGACTGGGTGTGAATCAGGGGGAGAACAGAGGTGGGGGGCTGGGGAGAGTGGAGGGAGTGGAAGCTCTGGTCAACGATTATTGTGTGAGAGAAGAATCCGTTTTTAATAAAAAATAATTTATGTGGGATTCCCCCCAGATCCTGTGAATATGTTTTATTACATTGGTTAATAAAGTACCTGCTTTGTTTTATGACAGGGCAGAATATAGGTAGGTGGAAAAAGTAAACTAAATGCAGGCAGAAAGAAGGCGGAGTCAGACACCATGTAGTTGCCGAAGGAGAAAGATGCCAGAACCTTACCCGTAAGCCACAGCCTTGTGGTGATACACAGATTAATAGAAATGGGCTAATTTAAGATGTAAGAACTAGCGAGAAATATACCTGAGCCATTGGTCAAACACTGTTTTCTTAGGATAGCTTTTGTGTGATTATTCAGGTCTGAGCGACCAGGAAATGAAAATGCAGTCTCCGATTTACAAATAATCAATAATAAAAAAGAAACCTCCTATGTTGTTCCAAGAAACAATCAAGGTTCCTGTGAAATGGCCCACTAGTGGGTAAAAGGTGCTTGCCACAAAGCCCAAGGATCAGAGTTCAATCCCCTGGACTGAGATGTCGCAGGAGAGAACCAACTCGAGTCAGGATGTTCTCTGGTCCCTCTATAGAAACACTGTGGCACATTCACGATATGATGCACACTCCCCCACCCACCCATTCATTCCCCTGCACACTGTCAAATAAATGAGTGGAGAAAAGAAGAAACGAGCCACGTATAAGCAGGCTTATTGTCATCCAGCAAGGGAGAAGTACTCAGTGGATAACGATTACCCAAGTACTCCCGCGAGATCTGAGTAGCATCTGGCCCTCTCCTTCCTTAGTCCCACTTGGAAACCGGAGGGGGGGAAGTACCTCCTTCAGCATGCTCTTGTCAGAGTCAGAATGAATGGGTTAATTGCAGACACTCAGAGACAGTCTCCCCAGAAGTCAGCCAGTCTGTCTTCCTGCCTTTCAAACCCTACCTCCTTGTCCCTTGACTCTGTTCTATTTCCTAGTTTCAAAGGCCTCGTAAGATGAAACGATTTCAGAGGCTTCCTTGGTGATTCGTGCTATTTATGAGGACTCATTGGAGAGCTTGCCGAAGGACCAGAGACAGATGGCAGGTCCTTTTACAGCAATTTCCAGGGACATGGCAGGATTTTATTCTGCCAGTATCTGGACAGTGTGTGTGTGTGTGTGTGTGTGTGTGTGTGTGTGTGTGTGTGTGTGTGTGTTTCTGAAGCAAACTTTCTGAGAGTTCGGGAAACCGCTGACAGCTACCTGTTTACATACAATAAAAAAAACCTTCTAAGGCAGTATTTCCCTAAGTCTGTTCCTGGGGACATTAGTTTCCCAGAAGGAGCGGACAGAAATTCCACTAAAAACAAGGTTCTATGTTCAGATAATATTGGAAATGGCCACTTATTCTATCTGCCTCTTTAAGATTCACGGCACACCCTTGCATGCTGAAGGTTGAAAGCAGCCCTGCAGTGAAGCGGCTGGCTTAATTTTGTTTAATCTCAAATTTTTCAAACACATTAACTACAGAATATATATTTCCCCCTTCAAATCTGTGTCTCACAGTAGTGTTCTGCAGAACACAATTTGAGTATACTGCTACCTTAAATACATTCAGAGAAACATTATAAACTCCAAATCAGGTGGAAGAGATGCTGAGCTTGTAAAGGAGGAAGGCTCATCTGACCCCTCACCCCCCTTCCGCCATCTCCAGCTTTAACTGTGACTGCAAACATGGCCCACTCAGGTTTCTGTACCCTTCCTGTCTCCACTACCCTCCACCCAGCCTGACTGACAGACACTTTCATAAAATGACAGACAGGGCCAGGAGTCCCAGGGGTAGACAGGTTTTCAGGGCAGATCCAAGCAGCGCTGGGGTATTTGAATCTCCCAGTAAGGGTAAATGCCCAGTGGAAAGACCACATCAGGAAACAGAGATCAAGACAACAGTTGTCCATGTCTCCTCACGGGCATGGCTGTGTGATAGCTCTTTGCACAATGTAGACCCTCTCTAAAGGGCTGTATGCCCCCAAAGAGCTAAGATAAGCAACCCTCACTGTGACCCTCACTCCCTGCACCTAGAAGAATGCCTAGTTCCTAGAATCTGATTGGCTGGAAGGAACAGTAGATTGAAGGCCTCTCAAGAGCTTGAGGCCCTCATTGCCACTTCTCTATCCCCAAGCACAATCTTATTCCCATGGAAGACATAAGAACATACACACAGGCTGTGCCAGCCCTTCACTGTTTGCTTTCTTGTCATTGGGTTTTGTCATTAAAATAAACTTTAAAATTAAAATAAACTATAAAATGTTTGATTGTTCCCCCTCTTGTCGTGTGAGTGTGCATGTTTGTGTGTGTTAAGGTATGTAAAATCCAAATAACTAGAGTTGAAGGTGAATGCCCCATGGGTGAGGGCTATGGTCACCATAGGCAGCAGAGCTCAACAGAGTCTCCCCACTTCCCTGGAAGATGTGACATTTCCCAGGTCTTGGTTTACATACAATCATCCATTCGTGGACTGACTGCACGAAGCTCCCTGCACTGCAGGAAGCACCTAGGCCAGGGAGCAAGGGCAGGCTATGAGGAGAGCACAGAGTGGGGGACAGAGCCAAGGGAAGGGGGATGTTCAAGGGAGAAGAGGGGGGAGAAGGGCAGGAGGACTGAGGTTACTACTGCTCTGCCCGCCTTTTCTCCCTCCCACTGCAAGAAGTCGTTCTAGGCTATGTTTCTAATGAGAAAAATGCTTCATCCTATGCAGGGCCCAAATATCAAGAAACCCACAGCTTGCGTGCCAGGGGTTTAGGACAGTGGGTGGAAAACAGATCTGTGCTTGTGGACAGAGCGAGAGGAGGAGAAGAGGTCGTCTCGGAGGACCCTGTGCCTACATTAACCAGCCAAGTCCATTAGTCAACCTGGGGACAGGCCAAGTTTTGTCAAACGCAGCTGCAAGAATAAGAGCTCCTAATGACTGAGTTTGCCTATGTCTGGCTTTAAGGAGAAAAGCAAGAAGCCACGTCTAGACCATCTCAGAGCCCAAGCAAGCCTTCTCCTCTACAGTCTTGGGCCATATGCGCATCCTAGTCTCTGGTACCTACACTAGAGACTGTGGCCTCAGCTCCCTCTTTTAGAAACTCCATGCCCAGTTCCTTGATGATTCTGTCAAACCTGCCTCCCTCGAATTTATCCCTTCCTTCCCAAGCCCTCTAGTGGTGGCCCTCATCACCTATCTTTTGTGACAGCAGTGTTATTTAATGAAGATCATTCAACTGATCTGAGGGGACAAGGCCGCTACTGTACAGCGCTATTTTTTTTTTTCTGATGACAGTACAAATGGGGTCTGCGGTCATTGTGCAATGTAACAATCTCATTGAAAAAATGCATGTTAGAAAGGACAGGGTTTAATGTTCATTTGCATAGATTCTAGCTGTGGTCCACGGTGGTCTCTGCAGTGTCGATTCCTTTACCTATAGTAGATGGAAACAGCATCCCCCCACCCCTGTAGAACAGCACCCAGCACATAGGAACCCCAGACATGTGAGTTCTCTTGTCTCCATGCGCAGCCAGTCTCTGCACTGTGACTTTAGACAAAGAGGGCCGGATCAGTCTTCTTTCCACTCTCTGGCTACCCTACCCTGAGCTGCATCTGGGCCCTGCCCCAGAGGAAATACCCAGCCTGAGGGTTTCTCCACACCCCCTCTTCTACATCCCTCTGCAAGAAGCTATTCTTAGCTCCTTGTCAAATGAGAACACTTAGCCAGGTTGTCATAAGGTGTTAATTGCTTGGTGAGACTATTTGTGTCCAAAGAGGAAGGCTGGAGTTCAAGTTCTGGGCTTCTTCAACCCTAAAAAGCATTAATAAAGTAACGATTGTAGTACCGCTACAGTCTCCTAGCCACCAACCGTGTGCCAGTCAGAACTAAGTAGATTTCACCTGTGATCTCTATTTAACCTTAGAGCAAGCCTTGCGGTGTGGGAGTTAATCGTGGCATCTCATGGCATCAAAGTGGCTTTCCCAAGGCCACATGACTGGTGAAAGGCAGTTGTGAATTCAAACCCAGGTCCTGCTGACCTTAGAACCAGTGCTGTGTCAGGGCACAATGCATCATAAAGACAGACGTATTGTGATTTCATTGTGGCCAGGTTGTAAGATAACCAAGGAAACCATGTCAAAGCTAATCTTGTCCCACACAGATGGCAACTACAAACCAAATGGTGCTAGTGAGGAAGGGACCATGAAGCATTGGCTAAGTTTCTTCCTGAGAGGGAGTTTTCTTACAAAGGAACCTGGAGCTCTGTCTTGGCTCCAGACTGAGCACCTGGATGGCATGGATCCTTGGGACTTGGGAAAGCTGTGGCTGTTCTTTATCCTCTGCTCAGCATTTGGAATGGATGCCAGGGAATTGGAGACGCGTGTGGCTAGGGTGGTACAGCACAGGATGTGTTGGGCTCGGCTTCGTGAACTTTCCAGCTTCTGCAGAAAGCTGGGCAGGAGCCACCCAGTAAAGCCTCTGTGGCCGCCACTGCTTGGGAGCCATTTGTCACGTGCTTTCTTGTGTCGTTGAGTAGTAATGAGGAAGACGGTTTAGACAGGGAGATTTCCTGAAGCTTACAGATGAGGCCAGCCTGTTGCAAAGGCAACCTCTCTGTTTTTGCAAAGGCACTAGGCCTTCACTGGCACACTATTCAGGGGCCATTTTCTGGCAACTATGAGCCCTCCTGGCCCATAAGCTCCTGTTGCTTAGGGCTGGTGTGTTCTCTTCTGTATCCCTGGCACCACAAGGAGACTGCTAAAAATAAAAACTACCTCCTTTGGGTGGTGGAGTGCGGGGTGGACTGTGGAGATGCCCCACAGTCAGTAAAGTACTCATCACACAGCAGAAGGACCTGAAATCAATGTCTAGAAACCACTTCTTCAAAAAAATCAGGTATACACTTATAATCCCAGGATTGGGGGTATGGAGTGGAGCAAAGACTGGTGGATCCCAGGGCTCACTGGCCAGCCATTTTAAGCCTAATCTGTGAGCTTCTGCCCAAGGAGGGGGTTCATCTCAAAGACAAGGTAGAAAGCTCCTGAGGGAAAACAGCTGAAGCTGACCTCTGGCCTCAGCATACACAGGTGTGCACACACAAACACATGCACATAAACAAACACTGTCCCTTTGGTCTGGAGAACAGTAACACAAAGCTTTCACTGGAGAACAGGCATGGTCCTGTAGCAAGAACTTTGAAACTTTGTGTTCTCCATTGCTATTGGGTCCTAGATTTCTCTCTCTGAAACCCAACACCAGAATTCAATGATTTTTTAAATTCTTTTTTTCCTTTTCTTTCTTTTTTTAAAAGTCTTTTTCCTTTAACTAGACATGCTTCCTCATTCTGAAATCACAGCTATCATGGTTCAGAGCTGTTGTTGAGGTTCAGGGGAGTCAGTGTATAGGAAAGTTATGTGTGCTCTGAGAATAGGATGCAGGCTCCTTGAATTATTGGCATGGCTGTCTATCATGCACTTTCAAGTGTCATTAGTAGGCATTAAGGAAGACAGAGAGGCTAGGGAGCCTTCATGAAGCGTGTCCTGTGCCTGCTGCAAAGGTAGCCGCTTGCATAAGGCGGCAGGCTTCCCATTGGCCCTTGAACCTTACTGGCTCTTCTTAATCTTATTGAGATAGGGTCCCACTATGTAGCTCTGGCAGACCTAGAATTTGCTATGTGGAACAGGCTGACCTTGAACTCACAGCAATTCATCGGCTTCTGCCTCTTGAGTAGTGGAATGTACACCACCACACCTGGCTCCTTTTCATTATTTTTCACATTTATTTATTTATTGTGTGCGCGTGTGTGTGTGTTGCACATGTGTCACAGTATGTGTGTGGAAGTTAGAGACCAACTTGCAGGAGTCAGCTCACTCCTCCTACAGTGCGGGTTTTAGGGATCAAACTCATGCCAGACTTGACGGCAAGTGCCTACATCCATCCGCTGAGTCAACTCATCTCCCTGTGTGTCTCTCTTCCTGCCAGGGCCCCAGGCAACCTATAAAGGGAATGATCTTAGCACCACTATAGCCTCTGGAATCCTTCTCAGTTTAGCCACCTGGACCCGACTGGGTCGTGACTGTCCTTATGTTCCCTTCATTCCAGAACATGTCACATTTCTTCAGAGTCAACCCCCTTCTCAGCAGGATTTTCTGCTGCTTCCACAAACCTCAGCCTTTGGCCCCCACTGTTTCACATTCAGCCTCAGCCCCTAAACTGCCCGGGGAGCACGCTGCAGTCTTGTGTCAACTCAACCGCAAGGGATTTACTAAACATCCATGTATTCTGCAATATGCTTGTACCTGCTTCTGCTTCTGTGGCTCTACACGCCTGGCAAGGTACTTCCTGGTGTAACTTTGGGTTCGCTCCACACACTAACACAGGATGGGGTTTCTACACATTCCCACTTAGAGAACATAGAAGCCAAGTGCCCGGAGGTGAGTATTTTCCCCAAAAGACAGAAATGGGAGGAAATCCCGCCGCATGCAAGCTCGGAGTCTCTTTTATTCTTCCTGCACACTCAGCATCGGATCGGGCAAGGCCATCAGGAGATGCAGTCACGCACGCCTCCTCACTGAGGCTGTTAATGACTGACAACTTAAAATGCTGTCACCCTGGGAGTCCCACGAACACCAAAGACTCCAATTTCCCAACCTGCTATTATGAAGTGGAGATGATGGAAGGAGTCCTGAGATCATGTCACCCCTCAACTTGAACTCTGTGTCTTCCCACCCCACTTGGCTCCTCTCCCTTGGTGCCCTCTCTGTGAATGTCACCATTACCCACCAATCTTTCAAGCTAGAGTTTGGAAGTCACCCTGCACTTCCCTCATCTTCCCGCCAGCCACACCCACCTCTGCAAGCCTGCGTGCATTTGCTGGCTGCTGCTTGAGACCATTTTGACTTTCCTACCTCTTAACTCTGCCCCGCTCCCATCCCCCACCACTTCTGCCTCACTTCTGGTCCTCACCAGCCTATGCCTCCCCTTTCTCTGGTCTTACAATTCGCCAACTTCCTTAGCCAAGCTCTTGCTGGAGGGGAGTTTCTTGAACATAAATTGAACTGTGAACAACACTCCCACCAGCCCCGGCGGCACGCAAGACGCAGTTCGACACACAAATCCTTGGGTGATTCCTGCCCGCCTTTTCCACAGTCCTCACCTTGACCTCCGCCATCACGTGCAGTGTGCCCACAGCACCTCTAGGGTCATATGAGAGCTACTTATCACATAAGTCTGTAAAAAGCCACCACCCCCAGCCTGGCTGCTGCTTGAAGCACGTTCGCACTACGTCCACTCGGGCGGATCCCGTACTGAAAACAGTCAGCACACACCTGCCATCTCACTTGGGCAGTCGGGGTCTCAAGACTTCCCAAAACTCTTCTCTATAGCCATAATTTATTCACTTCTCGGAGGCCAGGCCCCTGACCTCTGTCTCACAAACCCCGCCTTAGCCATTCTTAGCAAGGCCTTACAAGTAGAAGTTCGGCATCTCCAGGGCACCTTGGCATCCTGTCCTCTCCTTCCTTCCCTCCTCCTTGCAGAGGCCACCTAACTGTGGTACCTGCCAGTCTATTTATCTGCATCAAAGCCTGTGCCCGCTGCAAGCTGGAAGATTGCTTTTTGTGTAATAGGTCTTTGAAGACGGTGGCAGCTGGGAGGCTAATTCATACCTGTCAGTGAGTCCTGTTTAATGGAAGATTTGGCCCCAAACCTCCCAGCTCCCAGCTCCCCTGGGTTCTTCTCCCTGCATGTTTCCTAGTCATTTACTCCCATGACCCGAACATACCTATCTATTCTTCCCAGGAACCGTGTCCATCTTCTGCTTTGCCTTCCCGGGGTGAGCCCGCAAACAGGACTTCACAGGCAGAGCACAGTCTGTCTTACTCATTGCTCTGTCCCCCGCCCTGCACCCCATGCCTGTGCTCAGCAAGGGTTCAAGGTATTCATTAAATGAATTAATGTTCCCCTGGAAACACACTCTTGGGGTGCAACTACCTTTACAAAGACGTCCATCATTTGCTCCCACAAAGAGGGGGACGGAGGCCAGGTGCTAAGTCCTCCTTCCTCACTGCAGCAGCTGGGACTGTCTTGGCTTTGTCCTGAGAAGACTGTTCTGTCTCTGGGTTGGGTGCTAAATTAGCAGGTGTTAACTATGTCGTGAGCTGTGCAGCTTAAGCTTCCAAGAGTGAAGCTGACATGAAAAATGGTGGCCACCTTGTGTTCCTGCCGATGGGCTAAGGAGAGCTGCCGCTTTTATGTAAGCTTGCTTCCTTTATCAGGCACCAAATCCTTGCATCTGAGGTCCTCTACATCCAGGAGCCCTCATGAGACCTCTCACCTTCATAGCAGAAGGTCAGTGTCCCCTTTCCTAGGTCCCAGTGCATTGCCTTCGGGTACATATACATACACCTCAGGCACCTCCCTTCTCACCATGGCAACAGTTGTCTGGGAAGATGAGTGATGCTGTCAATCAGTGGTTGCTGCCTCTTTACTGACTCCAATGGCTCCACCTCTGCATCAGGTTCCATGAGAGGCCAGCAGCCTGCTGGCTGTGATGTATTCCAGGCCATGAGGCTCTCAGAGGGGTTTTAACAACAGCCAGAAGCATCCGCAGCAGATGACTCAGAGGTGGGGCGCGGTGAGGAGCAAGACAAGAAGAAGCCAAGGGACAAGTTTGTAAGTGGCCTCAGGAGTTTGAGCTTTACTCTAGGGTAATGGGAAACTCCCCAAGAGCAAGAAGATCAGGAAGGGTTGAGGAAGACTGTAACTTTCCGGCTAAGATAAAAAGCAGGTCTTTGGAATTTACAAGAGGTGTCACAAGGTGACGTTTCTGACAAGATGACAGGTGCCCTGTTACCCTTGGGCTGTGAGGAAAAGGCGCCAGCACCACGGAGCCAGCATGCAGGATGCCTCCAATGGTGATTAATTGAGCTGTGGATGCCTTTGACACTGAGTGGAGGATGGAGAAGCTGGATTGCTTAATAATAACAGCACTCGCTACTCCTAATGGTGCTTGTAATACAATAGCACTTATAATGTAATAATAATAATAATATGATTTGCCATGGTGTGTTTTCATCTCATTCTCCTTGTGCTGCCCAAACAGTCATTAATCCCAAACGCTCCTCTCAGCAAGACCAGAATTCCTCAGGGGAGAAAGCACTCCTGAAAGCGTCAGATGTCTTAGAGGGTCTCAGTTTCCCCTTGTACTCTGCTCTCTGTCATCCCTCTTTACATAGCATCATCTGAGGCCCCGATATGTGCTCTGCCTGGAGCCAGGTGTTACTTGTCACAGGGTCAGGCAGTGGACTGATTTCCCACCACAACTGTCCCCAATGACTCGTCCTTGTTCCCTGGCTTCCTTTGGCTTTGTCTAGCCCTCACTAGTGTTAATGGGGAAATTAGAAGGAATTAGCTAATTTACATGGTCAGTGTGCACTGTAGGTATGATGCTAAGTGACACTTAGGAGTCCCCACCTCCTGGCGCGTACACACACACCATACCTGCAGCTGGGCCTATGGTGAGCTTTCCTTCTGTGACTAGTATACACCACTTCATAAACTTCATCCAACTCACCCACAGGTGTTTTATTTTATTTATTTATTTATTTATTTATTTATTTATTTATTTATTTATTTATTTTGGTGTTTCGAGACAGGGTTTCTCTGTGGCTTTGGAGCCTGTCCTGGAACTAGCTCTGTAGACCAGGCTGGTCTTGAACTCACAGAGATCCGCCTGCCTCTGCCTCCCAAGTGCTGCGATTAAAGGCGTGCGCTACCACCACCCGGCCTCACAGTTGCTTTAAAAAGCAGAGTTTTCCCAGGATGGTTGCAGGACAGAAAGTCAAAGAGATCCAAAAAATAAGGGGTGGGGCTCGAGTGAAGTCTCCTGCTGGTGAGATGGAGCTGGTTCTGGACGAAGGCTGGAGACCTGCTCCCGATGCCCAGTGCTCACCCAAGCCAAGAGTCAAAAAGAAACAGAAATGTCAGCTTTCCAGCCTCAATGAAGGGAATTCCACCAGTGGAAGTGGGCTGAGTTGGGATGAGGGTCTGGGCTCCCAGATGACAACACAGCCAGTCTGAGCAGAGCCCCATCATGGTAAGCCAAGCTGATGACCTACATAGGTGGCTGACTTGTGGTAATTTGTTACACCGTGATAGAAAACTAATACAGGGCATCAATGCCATAACCAGAGTGACAAAGGCAAGAGGTTGACAGGGAGGGAATTGACAAATTCTCCCACATACCATGTGGCTGTAGAAACTTAGATAAGATTCGACCTTCTCTGAGCCTCACTTTCCTATTTTAAAGAACCACAACCTCTACCTTGCAGAGTCACTGTTTAAAGATCTTAAATATAGGGCCTGGGGAGATAGTTCAGTCAGTAAAGTGCTCACCATACCATTGCGAAGACCCAAGTTCAATCCCTAAGACCTACACAAAACACCTGGGCATGGAGGCATGCCCTCATCATCATGGCACTGGGAAAGGGGGGATGAGTGGATCCCTGGAGTTTGACGGTAGACAGCAGGGCCTATTGGTAAGCTCCAGGCCAGGAAGATCATCTCAGAAAACAAGATGATGCCTGGGAACAACAACAAAGGATGACCTAGGGTCTCTACACATATACATTTGTTCCCTCCTTACATACATACTTTTACCCCCTTACATACAAAGATCCTCATACAAAGTGCTTGGAGTTACATGTAGCACTCTGCTACACACAGAACCAGCGACAATTATTGCTACTACTCCAGCTTGTGAGAATGGGTAGATTTTTATTCATAGATCTTCTTGAGGGTGGACACCTCGAGATTGCAAGATTAACAGACAGCAGAGATGGTGAGGTATCTCTCCCTGAATTAATGGGACTTCTGAATGTTTAAGAACTGTGTGACGTGGTCAAAGCCCCTGTCTTTCCCCCAAAGTCCTATCAGACAGAAGGCCTGGGTACTCAGAGGGGGCATCTCCATTGTGTTTCTGAGATGCTAAGCCAGAGAAGTCCCCAGCGCCTGGTTCTTATTCTGATGTGATTTATCTCCTATGAGCGGCCGGATGCACCCAGGAACAAGCTCACCTGTGCTCAGGAAACACTCAAAAGCGTGTGTCTGGGAGTCGAAAGCAAAGACAAAGCATGAGTCCCAACTTTTATTAAATCTCTAACTGGGATTTGGGATCCCGGAGGGACTGATCTTTGCTGTCACCATGTGTGTCAAACATCGACAAAGGTGTTTGTCTGACAATTGGCTACTCTGAACCACCACAGCTTCTATGCTGTCACCCAGTGCACAGCACCTCTCAGAAGCTGTGCCAGTTGCAACCCCAGACACGCACATCTCTGCCTCACCTGCTTAGGAACCCCCTGACTTCTGCAGACACTCTGCTTCACTCTGGTTACTGGATGACACAGTGATGCTCAGGTGTGTGGTGGTGACACTGTGAGGCCCCAAGGCAGGCTCCCCCTTACACTCCAACTCTGATAGAAATAAAGGCCTAACTCACTCATATTCATTTTTAATGATTCTGTAGTCCTGGGTTCAGGGCCGCTTTTGGGGGAGGGGGTAGTTCACCTCATACCTCATCCCCACTACTCACTGGACATTCTGATTGATCGGTCCTCATGGACCCCAACTCTCACCATGAGGAGAAAACAATCAGAGGGACTAAGCAGAATGTCTCAAGTACGACAATTCTTAACTTTCCATGCAACTTGAAGCAACTGCTATCTGTGCTCTTCAAGCCAAGGGTCCCATCTCTGAGGTCTACATCTCTACTTCTGAGAAAGACCTGTGAGCAGCCACATTCCTGCCAGCCAGGTGAATCAGTTCCTTTATTCCAATGTCCCCCAATACAGGGTTTGCATCAGGTTCTACACTGCAAAGCCTAGACGCAGTGAGGAGGCAGCAGCCATCTAGAAAGGTAGGGATATGAAAAGTGGACAGCTGTAGCTCTGGAGCACCCCGTCAGGATTTCAAATGAAGTAAACCCACTGCATGTGGCATCGTAGAGACAGGCCAGTACATGTGCCCACTGGTTTCTTCTGCTCCCAAAGGCTGCCACAACTCCTTAGCAGTGTGCTTCCTTCTTCTTCATGTTTCCCATGGTTAGGGACGAGGGCAGACCCCTGGGCCAGAGTTCTCCTATGGGATATTTCTGAGCAGCATTCTGAACAGACTGCACCAGCTTTGAGATGAGTCAAATTCCCCCTGCTTGTGACCTCAAGATTTTGGTCTCTTTTTAGGCAATGATACTCATCTCTTTGAATGAGGAAAATTGTTTAACCATTATCCAATTGATAATCTTCAGGCCTGTGCTTGTGGCCGGGACAGATACTTGTGACTTAGGTGCTGACTTCGGTCCACTGGGGACTCATGCTTTTCCTATTTTCCTACCTTACACAGGAAAGGATATCCTTATGAAAGTGTGCAAAGGCCTGGAAAGGTCCTTCACACTCCCAAACTCCTTCTTCATGAATGTGGTGTCCTATACTCTTATGACTTTGTTCAAAATGCAAAGCTGTCTGAACAAGAGAGACATTAACGGCAGGTATCCTCCAGCTAGAACATGGTTCTCCTTCTCCTCTTCTGCCTGGCTCACTCCTGATGATTCTTCAAGGCCCACAGGGTGACATCTCCCCAGAGAAGCATTCTTTAAATATGCCAAACATTCTGCAAAGAGCCAGGGACTCTTCTCTGATAGCCCCACACCACCCTGGGCTCTATTTATCATTTACGAAGCCCCATTGAATTACAATCATCGACCTGGATTCCTTTCCCTCTCCAGTGTGGCCTCCTCAGGGATCAAGCCTCTATTCATGGTCATGCCCCCTTTGCTGTCACCCTGTTGGTCAAACATCAACAGGGCAGTCAGCGCTCTGTTAAAGTTGACCTAGACAAAAGTGAGCCACCAGGAAGAAAGCCTCTTGCGATTCTAGATCTCTGTTTGACATTAGGCAAGTCACTTTGGCTCTCTAATTGTTTACTTGACTTCACAATGGCTAGGCTTAGTTAGATGCTCTTGGTGACCAAAGAAACTGAGTGCTGTCACTAACCATCGTCACCTCTGCCTGAGATGGATTTGAAGGGCTCTGAGGAACACGGGACAGGAATCTCTGGGCAACGCAGTGTGAGAGATCAAGATGGTGTTTCCCATCCTGGGGGCCTCTGGTCAGCTGGAGGTCAGGCAAGCCAGATGAGGACAGTGGGAGACCCTGGTTGGGAAAATCACTTGCTGTGGTGAAAAATGGGCTGGCTGAGAAAATTAATCCAGACACATGTGGTGTCGGCATCCAAATTCATAAAGTCAATGACACTGAAGAAGTGAGAATTCAGCCGGGCAGTGGTGACACAGGCCCTTCATTCCAGAACTTGGAAGGCAGAAGTAAGTAGATCTCTAACTTCAAGGCCAGCCTGGTCTACAGAGTGAGTTCCAGGACAGCCGGGGTTACACAGAGAAAACCTGTCTTGAAAAACAAAGATAACTAAGAGGTTTTGGGTGATCTAGCCTCTCCCCAGAGGTGGCAGGACTTGTCTAGAATCAAACATAGTCCACTATCAGGCACAACCAAGACAAGACTTCTGGCTGCTGATTCCAACTGAGTGCTAGAAAAGTCATTCGCATTCACTGCAGAGAGGCTTCCTCCAAACAACAGGAACTTCCATCCTGGCTCTGCCGCTGCCTCCATCACACTCTTTGCTCTGGCCACCACCAATGTCACAGCTCACTCTGCCACTGTCACTGTGGTTCTCATCTCCAGTCTATTCTATCAAGAAGCCATGTCTGGAAGTCTTCCTCCAAGCTCCTCAAGAAGCACAATATTCTCCCTTCTCTGGACTTCTGGACGCCCACACCATACATTACTAGACTAAGATCTTGGTGAGACACAGCCCACTGGGCCACACCAAACTGGCCCTTGTGTTTCTGACCAGACACGGAGTATATAGTAGACATTAGCTGATGTGGGAGTGATTTCTTATTAATAAAGAAACTGCCTAGGCCCACTTCATAGGCCAACCCTTAGGTAGGCGGAGAAAACAGAACAGGATGCTGGGAGAAAGAAGTTGAGTCGGTGAGTCGCCATGGTTCCCCCACTCCAGGCAGATGCAGGTTAAGATCATTCCTGGTAAGCCGGCTCGTGAGCTACATGGATATTAGAAATGGGCTAGTCCAGGTGTGAGAGTTAGCCGAGAAAAGGCTAGATGTAATGGGCCAAGCGGTGTTTAAAAGAATACAATTTCCGTGTAATTATTTCGGGGCATAAGCTAAGCTAGCCATGTGGGCGGCCGGGTGCCAGGGACGCAGCCCCGCCGCTCTTATTTCAACAATTAGCTGAATGAGCATAGCTGTGTTCTAATTTCATTTCTGTCGCTGTGATCAAATGCCCTGGCAATGAGCAACTTGGGGAAGGAAGGAGTTTGTTTGACTTACAATTGCAGGTTACAGTCTATCATTGAGGGGAAGTCAGGGCAGGAAGTAGAAGCAGGCAGAAGTCAAGGCAGGAAGTAGAAGCAGGCCCATTGTCAAAAGCAGAAAGACACAAACACACGTGTCTTTGTTTGCTTGCTCTTAGTTTGGTTTCTCCTTTCTGACCTCCTGCCTGGGGCATGGTGCCACCCACAATGGGCTGGGTCATCCTACACCAATGAATAATGAAGACAATCCCCCACAGGCCAATGTGATCTGAATTAAGTCCTCATTAAGACTTTCTTCCCAGGTTATTCTAGGTGGTGTCAAGGTATAGGTTAAAACTAACAAGCACAAGTTGATTTCCTGTTCTCCACAGGGAAATTGCTCAATCATGGCTGGCTAATCATTTTATAACCCTGCAACTTAGACCAAGAACTACGTTCTATTAACCATTGTGAGACAGGATCTCTCTACCTAGTTTTAGCTGTCTTGGAACTCCCTATGTAGACCAGGCTGGCTTTGAACTCACATAGTTCTGCCTGCTCCTGCTTCGCAAGCACTGGGATTAAAGGCATGCACCACAATGCCCAGCAAAAACTGTGTGAGCCAATCACCTTGGAGAGGAGGTTTTTTTTATTCTTGGTAATTTTGTCTGGTGTTTGTTTTGTTTTCTTGGAGCTGAGGGCTGAACCCAGGGCCTTGCACTTACTAGGCAAATACTCTATCACTGAACTAAATCCCAAACTTCAATACACACACACACACACACACACACACTAATAATAATAATAATAATAATAATAATAATAATAATAATAATAATAATAAATAATAGACAAAAATAAAAACCAAAACACAGAACCTTAACTAATGCCTCTGGAAGCCCCTATGACTTGCCCTGCTCTTTATGACACACCCACATTTTCCAAGCAGTGACTCAGACACACACCTGAGAGTCAGGTCCTTTGCAGAGCACCCCCCTCCTTAAGAGGCTGTGTGGGCCCAGCAGACATCTGTCACCACGGCACCTGACACCTCTCAGGCTTGCATTTGGCAGGATGAGTGGGGGTGGGGGGAAATGTTCCCAGCTCAGACAGACTCACAGGGAGCTTTTGCTTCATTATTCTACCCTGAGTTGAAATAAATACTTATTTATTCACCAAAGCATACTGGAATATGCAGAATGGCTCTCCTAAAGGGCTCAATAAAGCTGAAATATGTGGGGACTCTTAATAATTTTACAATAAACTACACTTTAGAATCAATTGCTCTGTCACCAAGAAAGTTGCCCGACTGATGGATTGTGGTGCTGGCTGGCTGGCTGGCTGACGTGTGTGTGTGTGTGTGTGTGTGTGTGTGTGTGTGTGTGTGTGTGTGATACTCTTTCAACGAACAATCTGGAAAAAAAATCAGACATCCCAGAAACTATAGCTCTAACTAGGTGAGGCCAGTTTTTAGTTTTTTTGTTTTTTTTTTTTTCGATGATAGTTTCAGAGTTGAGGAAACCCCAATGCAGTCATCAGGAAAATGAGGTCTCATGGTGAAGATATTCAACTGGGAAGAAGAGGTTGGGGATAGGGATGAGGAACATAACCAGACAACAAGTGAGGATTAGAAACCGCCACTGCTCCTCACGAAGCATTATTAGCCCACTTTGCCGAAGGGTCTGTGCTGATTAATCTTGACTGTCAGTTTGATGGAATTAGAATCGTGTAGAAGACAGGCCTTGGGGCATGCCTGGGAGGGCACTCCGGGGAACCTGAACTGAGGAGAGGCGGACCCACTCTGAAAGGGGACAGTAGCATCCCCAGTACCAGGCCCCGGGCTGCAGGAAAGGGAGACCGTGAGTGGAGCGCGGATGTCCAAGTGTTCATCTCTCTCTGCTTCCTAGTCATAAATACAATGCGACCAACCCTCTATGCTCCTGACCCCACCTCTTCCTGCCATGGTGGACTCTGTCTTGTCACATGTCACCAAAATAAACCTTCCTTCCTAAGTTACATTCCTCGGGCGTTTTATCAAGTGATGAGACAAATAACTAATGCAGGGTCCGATAGGTAAAGGAGCCGCCACATGAGCATCTCATGCAAAATAGAGCACAGGTTAAAAACTCATGTTCCCTATGATCTTAGCCCTGCCCCGCCTGCTTCCAGGAAACTGGCCTTCCATCCTTGATGCCATGTGACACAGAGAGGAGGTGCTCCAACCTCTTGTGCCAGCATGGGGAAAGGGAAATGAGTTATGTAAAAATGACCTTTCAGATCTGAAGGAGAGGATTTGTTCTGAAGACCTTTGACCTTTGGGTTCTCACCCCATGAGTCAGGTGCTAGGCTTAGGCCTCAAGAAGCCACAGGACCCAAGATCAACCAGGGCACCATGTGGCCATCAGTACCTCTTGATGGCATGGAAGCCACTCAGCACAATCCATCATGGCTAGCCTCTAACTGCATTTTCCTTCTGCTGTGATCATTCTCGGTGCCAACCTAGGCCTCAGGTTCTGACATCTCTCACCCTCAGCAGAGTTCTAATCCCTGCCTCTTGAATCCTGAGTAAAGCACCCTGCCAGGTCTTTATACCCTTAGACCCAAGTCTGTCCAGGCAAGGATAAGAGGAAGAGCATGCAAGACTCAACAGTTACCTGTGACTGTGTGGGCCACAGATTCAGAGGCATCTTAGGGATAGGGAGACAAGCCCAGCAATGCCAGGCTGGACTGCAGCCAACCCCTGGAGAGCTTTTATGGGATGCACTGAATTCATTTGGGGTGTAAGGAGATGAGCTATCCCCCTCCAGCCAGTACTCTCAGGCCCAGAACTCTGCAATGTGAAGAAATAACCCATTCAACCACTCAAACACTGGTTGAGCATCTATTATGCTCCCGTCAGCTGTTAAAAGTACAGCGCTGGAAAGACTGACTTGGTCTGAACTTCATGAAGCTTAGAACCTGGAGGAGGGATAAAGAACTGTGAATTGGGCTGGGGAGATGGCTCAATGGGTGTGAGGACCTGGGTTTGAATATTTAGCATTCATGCATACGTTGAACAAGGTCACACATGCCTGAGCCTCAGGGTTCAGATGTTGGGATAGACAGATCCTGGGAGATGGCTGGCCAGCCAGGCTCGCTGAAATTGTAAGCTCCAGGTTCAATGAGGGAGACCCTGCCTTGAGAGAATAAGGAGAAAAGCAACAGACAGAGACATTTGATGTCCTTTTAAGGCCTCCATATGTGAACATGAGTACATGAATACACATACAGACATACATGTGTGTATGTATATATATGTAATATATACACATGTGTGTATATATTTAATATATGTGTATGCATGTGTGTACACATGTGCATACCACACACACACACACACACACACACAAAACTGTGAAAGTGACAACACATTCAGGCTAGTGATATGTCAAGATGTCACGGTGAAAGAAAGACATTTAAATAACACCTGGAAGATGAGCCAGTCTGGCTTGCCAAAGAAAGGAGCAGAAGATTGGGATAATGGCATTCACCCTTTCTCCTGAAATTAATTGCCTTCTCCCTCTGGGTGTCTGCCCTGGCTCCCCTTCCTGTAATAATTTTAGCAATTGCAATTACTTATGGCTAATCTCGCTGATAAAGCTTTGAAAAATAAATACAAACTCAGGTCTGCTCGGCAATAAAGCAAGCCGAGAGGAGAAAGGCCAGCTATCCACCCTGCTGAAACAGGTAGAGCCTGGGACGCAAGGCTTGCTGGGACCTGGCTACAGTTCCTGACAGAAAAGACCTAAACAGAAGCTGCTTCTGCAGGTCACGTGGGGCCTCCGTCCAATGTGTCCCTATCTACAGGAAACAGGCCCATCCCCAGGACATCATGAATGGGATTGCTCCCAAACAATGTACAGAGGAACAAGTCCAAGGCTTAGACAGACCCTCGGAGAGCACGCCTCATGCAAGCCCATAACATACAGATGGAGAACCGAGGCTCGGCAAGAAGGAATGGCTTATGGAGACAAAGGAATGACTGAGTGAGGCGGTTAAGAGCTAACTGGCTGGCTTTATGATCTGGCTCCACTACAAGCCAGAGACCAAGGCATTACCAGCCTCAGCTCTTGTAAATGGAAACAAAATAGCTGTTGGTGCTGGAGTTGATGTGAGCCTTACATGAGAAAATAACCATGGTGTATGTAGTGTTTACAGAGCAGGCTCAGAGAAGTCATTCAATAAACAGCAAGTACCGCTAGCTATCACTGTTACCCGGCATCAGTGGCAGGACTAGCCTGGTGCCCCATGGCTTCACTGCCAATCCAGAGCCTCAGCCCCTTCTGCTGGCATAACTATTCCTCTGTAGTGTATCTCTAGATTTCTCCCCAGGGAACAAGTCTGAGGTGCTACAGCCTATATATGCCCTTCACAATGGCGGCAGTGGAGACCCAGGCTGCCTGCGAGGCTGGAGGCAGTCCAGGCTCCTGGTGTCCGTGATTTCCTGCTTTTCATTAAAATCCCACAAGGCTTTTGGCTTCACCCCTAAATCTCCACACTTCTCCCCAGCAAGGCTGCAGCTCCCTCCTATGGCACTTCGCCTGTCTGAGCTCTCTGACAGTAGATTAGGGTGATCTTATCTTTCCTATTAGGGAGTGATTGCAGCTCTTGCTGGGTTCATTAGCAGCCAGAGAACCCCTCCAGATTTATTAGGTCAAACCTAGTTTTCTCCATCATCTCTTCTTCTCAGGCACATCCACCACAACAGCAGCCAGGGCTCTGCCCAGAGTCTTAATTCTTCTTGTCCTGTATCTACCTCGCAAGTGTCTTGTGAAACAAAGGTTCCTCCAACCACAGCCAAAGGCAGGTTGGAGGACAGAAACTATTCTATTCCACTCAGCAGCCAAATGAAACTATATCCATAACTGGTCTGTGAGCACCCCATCCAGGCAGGCACACTCTAAGCCCCAGCAACTTTGGTTACTACGGAGTCAAACAGACAAGACAATTGTTCTTGCAGAATACGCAGAAGAGATGTGCAGTGGCAATCAGTGACGTGGCAAAGATTCTTCGCTAATGACAAAACCTATATCCCCTTTTTCCTTGGCAAACAGCTAAACTACATTTCCCAGACTCTTTTGCAGGAATGAGCAGCCATTTGGTGAGATCTAGCTAATAGAATTGTAAGAAATAATCTGCATTGCCTTAAGACTTGACCCATAAATACTCTGTGGGTGAGCCTCCATGTTTTCCCCACCCCTGGCCTCCACGAAGCACATTTATAAGATAGAAGATGCCTGGAACCCTAAACGCCCTTATTTGAGACCATTACTACCAGGGACACCCTTGTGGAACTTTCAGTATGAAATGTACAATCTGCCTTCTACGTCTGTGGGTTCAACACCATGGATCCATCCAACAGCTGGCTGGAAATAGTCAGGGGACAATTAGGTCTGTGCTGAGCAGGCACAGATACTTTCCTTGCCACCGTTCCCTAAATGATGCCACATAATAACTATTAGCATTTACATTACAGTGAGTATTCATCTAGAGATGGTTTAAAGTGTGGGGGAGAAAATGCTACACCATTTAAAAGAGAGATTTGAGCATCTGCATCATTCTTATTTTTAATTCACAAAGGGTCCTAGAACCCATCCCTCCCCATACTAAGGGACTAGTATGTGCCTGCCACTGTGTGAAGCTGTGGGGTTTGCGGGTTGATTAGCTGGAACAGTTAGCACAGCTTACTGGCTACCATGCTGCCGCCAGCTATTTTTAAATTCCTACTAAGAGTCTTTAAAGACGGGTGTTACCACTATTCACATCTTAACTGATGAAGAAACCAAACTCTCAAGAGACTCTGGGTCCGTAGAAGTCACTGGAAACCCCTGAAGCAGGGCCTCTCACCTGTGCATCGGGGCTGGGCTCTTGAACACCAGCTACCTTCTCTTATTCCTAAGCTTCTTCATTAGAAGGGCCCTCGACTACACCTGCGGGGTCTTGACTCTGCCAATCTGCAAACTCTAACTAGAGAGAAGAGGCTTGTAACGCTTCCCACCCACCAGAATGGCTCTTATTAAAAAATGAAAAATAAGAAGCATTGACAAGGTTGTAGCGAAAAGTCAAACCCTTGTACACGGCTGGTGGGAATGAAACACGGTGCCATCATCCTGGAAAACAGTTTGGCAGTTTCCCAATAAATTAAAATGTGATGACTGCCTAGTTCAGTGAGTTCCCTCCTTAGAAACATACCCAGGAGGAGAAGAAACAGAAACTGAGACAGATATCTGCACACCCATGTTCATGGCACTATTAGCCTCAATGCCAAACAACTCAAGTACTCACTGATGGGTTCATGAATATGCAAAATGTGGTTGTACATGCACCGTAGTATATTATTCAGCTTGAAGAAGGGTGAAGCTTAAAGATAGTAATCTACATAAAATAAGCCGAACAGAAAAGGATAAATATTGTATGATTTCATTTTCATGCAGCACATAGTCGTGTTCACAGAAAGGCTGTAGATGTGTGGTTTGGGGCAGGGGTGGGCTGGGATGAAGCGGGGACCAGAGCACCTGTGTACTAAGTATAGAGTTTTGGTTTGGGAAGATGGAAAGCAGTGTAGAATGGATGCTTATGGTGGCACAACAATGCAAAAATGTCTCCTGCCGCTGAAAGACACACTGAAAACAGCTAAAACGGTGAATTTGTATTGTGTGTGTGTTTTTTTTACCATAATAAAAAGATTTTTTTTGTTAAAACAAAATAAATGAAATTCCGCTACATGGCACAATATGGATGTGCCTAGAAAATATTACATTTGTGTGGCATAAGTCAGGCAGGCGCTAAGTAACATGGGATAAACTCACTGAAGAGAGTCGCCTAAGAGAAGTGAAGTCACAGAGAGCAGAGAAAAACAGAGGTTTCCAGGGCTGGGGGAGAAGGAACAGGAGCTATTATTTTTGGATTTCCTTGGGTTTTAAAAATGGTGATGATGATTTATATATGGGAGTATGTCAACATCACTGAATTTCAAACTTAAAAAAATGGTTAAAATGGGAAATTGGATGTTATATACTTTCCCACAAGGAAAAAGATCAAAAGCAGAAAGTATGAAGGAAGGAGGCATAGTAGAGAGAGAAGGAAGGTTGGCTGAATGACCTCTAAACCCAGACAGGCACCAGTGCTCTGGGCTGTGCCTGGGCTGTCTCGTGACTTTACACAGTGATTTCATTTGCTCTGCTTTGTCCCTTCCCTGGTCCATGAATGCTCACTTCAACCTACCCCTTACCTGTCCGGCTGGTCAGGCAGGCCTCACTCCTCCCTTCACCTTCCCCAGTCCTGACCTCTGGCCATGCACACCCCTGGCCTTCTGTCATTTCTCATATATTTTGTGATTTGAGCCACATGAGCCAACCCTCTGCCCAGGGATCCCACATCATCCCCATGCCGGTCCTACCCTACTGAATAAAGACCGACTCAAGCCGGGCGATGGTGGCGCACGCCTTTAATCCCAGCACTCTGGAGGCAGAGGCAGGCGGATCTCTGTGAGTTCGAGACCAGCCTGGTCTACAAGAGCTAGTTCCAGGACAGGCTCCAAAGCTACAGAGAAACCCTGTCTCGAAAAACAAAACCAAACAAACAAAAGACCTACTCCACTGAAACTGATTCTTGACCCATTAGAACCATGAATGGGGTGAAGAAGTTGCTTCACTGGTCCATCAAACCATCAATGCAAGCATCCCCAAATCCATCTTGAAATAGATGAGAGAATGAAAGCCCCCTTGCTGTGTGCTGTGGCTGAGCACTGCAGCATCCAAATACTTCCAGTCACTGAGCTGTTATTCTGGCCAGGGCAGGGGCGCTGTCCCAAACACAGGTGCATCTCCCTCGGCTGAAGTGTCTGTCTCATTCATCACCTTTCACCTTCCTATCCCTCTGTCACGGAGCCAGGCTTCCCCTGGGCCCACCAGCCCAGCTTCTGAACTACAGACTTGCTCTGATGGACCCAAGAGCAGCCTCCTCCCCCCCGCCCAGCTCAACAACACGTCTTACATCAGTTCCCCGTGTCACTCAAAGTTTAAGGTTGACATGCACACTCTCCCAGTGGCCGGGCCTCATATGAGAAAGAAGCTATGCATTGTGCCACATGAACAGAGTTCTGTCAACGGATGGCTGAAAGTTTAACTTATGTCATATTTTTGGTTGTGAGTCTAGCCTTTAATGGCTGAGCAATCTCTCCAGCCCAGTGTTTAATTTATGATTGTTCATTTTGTCCCAGCTCTTGCTATAGGTAATCAACAGATCGAAACCAGAGCTGTAAGTTTAACTCATCTATTACAGATGCCCGACGTCACTCTGAGTTCTTAACACCTGGATGGGACTGAGGCACAGGGACGGCGACACTCAGTCATTACCGACACGCGCACAAGCATCCTGCAATGGCAAGTAGGCTCACACATAACAGCTGAGCTACTGGGTTGTTTATTCTCTGAAAACAAATAAAATGGTATTTTAAGAATCATCCTTTGGGGAGCAAACTATGTGTTTCCCGTTCCTTTTAACCCACCAGAAGCAAAGCCAAGACTCTCCACCATAATAACTTCCCTTTATTAAACTCATATGGTGAGCCAATTGCTCTCCTGAGCTAGGTACAGGGCCCATTGACAGAAGAGGTCACCAGAGCTCAGAGAGGTTAAGTAGTCTGCACAGCTGGTAGCGACTCCAACTAGAAGGTTAAAGGCCTGTCTGTCAAATGCCCGGGTCTAGGTCTTTTCTAGCTCTCCAAGCTGGTTTGCAAGAGGAAGAGCTGAGAACTCACATTGCTGCAGCAGAAACCGGGGGGGGGGGAAGATGGTGTTCCCTGGGGGCCTGAGAGAGGGGGTGAGGAAGAGAGAAAGCCAGGTGCATCGGTGTGGAGGATGGAGCTGGAAGATGCAGAAGATGGCTTCTCTGCTGTGAACTCCTTTTGCTCTGCTTCCAGACTCGGAAAGCTCCAGGCAGCATAGCTGGCCTATAACAATGTTTTACTCCTGCTCCTGCTGGAAAGCCAAGGCACTAAGAGAAGTCCAGAACCTTCCCTCACTGATTGATTGCTGCAGCATTCCTGCTTTTGTTTCTTTGACTATTTCTCAAACGGTGAGATCTTTGCCTACCCGTTGAAACCCACAGTCAGGCGTGAGTCCTGTTAATTCCAGGTGCAGACCTATTCTTGACCCATGCCCACCAACAAGGAGGAAAGCTCCCAACAGCAAAAGCATCTCCTGCTATGTAAAACAACACAGCTCCTTGGGGCCACAGAAGGCTTTGCACATACAGTTCATTGTATCTTCACAGCAACAGCATAAGGTTTAGTCATCTCCAAAACGAGAAAATGTGAGCCCTGAGAGTCTGCACGGCTCACATAAAGTCACCCTGAGCGGACAAGAAAGAATGGGGACTTGGTGCCTGTGTCTCCTGACTTGACAATGCATTTTTTCCCCACTGGAGAACATTGTCACCCTCCAAGAAGAGCAAAGGATTGCACACAGTATGGTGGATGCTGTCTCCCTAAGCACCCAAGTCAGCAGCTCCATCTATTTCAGACTACTGCAGGGGGAACACCTTCCTTCCGTCTGCTGAGTGGCTCTAGGCATGGAGATGCCCAGCTCCATCCTTAGCTGCTGGTGCTGCCTGGTGCAAGGTGCCTCCCTGGCAGGCTGGCACAGTGCAGACAACCTCAGCCCCATCCACCTGCCTTTCTTCCTCCCCTCTCTGCTCCCCCCCCCACACCCCGCTCTCAGAAAGAAGCACAAGGGTACTTTAGTCTCTTTCCTCTCCTGCCAACTTGCCCAAGCTGCCTGAGATGCCTCCTCACCTTAAGCAAACCCATTTGCATTGCTGTGGGAATAACCTAATCCTCCTCTTCCATTTTACATGTTAATTCTCTGATTTACAGCTGCAGTGTTAGATAGAAAAGGGGGGAAAAACATGGCAAACAAAGGAATTCAGTTCGTTCTATTTTACATTTTGAGGGGAGTGAGGGGGCTTCTGGGGTGCTGGTGATATTCTATTTCTGGTTGTAGAGGCTGCTTACACAGGTGTTCTCACTTGGAGAACTCTTTGCTCTGTGCATATAGAATATTCATGGTGTTCTGAGAGCACCCCACACACCTGTAATCCCAGCACTAGGGAGGCTGCGACAGGAGGATTACTATGAGCTCTGAGGCCAGCTTGTGCATGAAAGTAAAACAGATACAACAAGCCCCAACGTTAACTGTAAGTCAGATTGTTGAATGAGCCAGCATGTACTCTCAAGTTCAAGCCATGGGGAACAACTTCCTGGAGAGCCCTGGTGGAGGGAGACCCTGTGCCAGAAGGAAGGAATTGATTCGTTCCTTTACGGGCTTTCAACTCTGGGAACTCAGGCCACCAATGTATCAGGGTTAACGACTTCCCAGCAGCCCCAAGAGAGGACTGTCCATGGTACCTGCGTGAGTTTAGGGCCCTCACTGTTTCCTGGACATGCCATGAGCCACCTCACAGCCAAGTTCCTGAGGTGCAGTTCCTTATCCCGGAGCATTCTTCCTTTCCTTATGTGTACAGAAGGACCCTATTTTTCTTCCAGAACTTTCTTCAGTGAAGCTGTTCCCTATTGCCCCAGGTTGAACAAGCAGTCCCTGCTTAGGGAGCTGGTACATTTTATAACGTATCTAGGAATAGAATTTTCTGCTTGTTACTGTCAGAGCGACTGGTACTTAGGGTTTTTACAAGGCAGGCGCGTCTTTCCTTTTGCTTTTGTTTTTTTTCTTAACATTCTACTTAGTGTGCGTGTGTGTGTGTGTGTGTGTGTGTGTGCGTGTGTATGTGTGGTGTGTAGCCTCCACACACATGCTATGGGACTCGTGTATGCACACACACACACACACACACCTTGTGGAGTTAACTCTCTCCTTCTACCACATGATCAACCTCGGGTCACAGGGCTTGGCAGTAGGAGCCCTTACCAACTGAGTCATCTTCCAGGCCCAGGCTTGGGTTCTTATTCCAGTTTCAAACCCTCAGGCCTGGCCAGTACTTGGTTTACAAGAACTACTCAAAAGGGGTGACGTCTGGACGAAGGGGTATCTAGTGGCATTGTTGGTATATAAGCAATCCCTCACAGGCTCTCCTGTTTGAACACTTGGTCCCCAGCCAGTACTGCCTGGGGAGGCTGTGCAGTTCTTAGAAGACGGGGAATCTAGCTGGATGAAGTGGCTCACTAAGGGGTGGGCCCTTTGGACTACAGACTGACCCCACGTCCAGCACGATCTTACTCTGCTCATTGATCTCTGGGAAAACAGGCTATGTTGCAAGCTCAACCTCTCCAGCGTGAGTCCCAGACACCACGCCTCCTCCACCCACCATCATGGACTGTCCCCTCCAACAGCGAACCATGATAAACCCGTCCTCTGTCAAACTGCTGTTTCTCCGTCACAGCAGGAGAAAAGCCATGACTACCCCTAGTCAAGCAATGTATAAAACAAACTTCTTCTCCGAAGGATGATCTATAATAGCATACTGAAGATAACCAAAACCTCTCCCAGCCTGGGAACAGTTAACCTAGCAATCGGTGGTACAACTGAACCCCGAAGCCCACACAGCAGTAAAGATGCCACAACCCAGGTGGGTCCCCAGCGCTCTCCACCAAGTGAACATGTCAGTCACAAAAGGTCACACACTATATCACTTTCCTCAAACTAGAAAGTTAGACAAACAGAGTGCGGGTGCCTGGCTGTAGGAATTAGAGATGGTAGGGAGGGGTATGGCAGGTGTGACTATAGAGGAGTGGCCTAAGGAAAGCCTTGTTCAGCAAGCAAATGTATGTGCTATCTTTGCAACTTCTTAGAAACCACATCATTATTCCTAAGATAAAAGCTATACATTTTCAAAGAACTTATTTTTTACATGCACTTGTGTGTGAGTGTAGACATGTGTGGACAGATGCCTGCAGAGGCTGCAAGAGAGCATCGGAGCTCCTGGTTCTGGAGTTAGAGGTGGTTGTGAGCCGCCATGTGGGTTCAGGAAACCAAACCTGGACCTCTGCAAAACCAGTATGTATTTGTAACTTCTGAGCCATCTCTCCAAAACCAGCTTTTTTTTATGCTTTTCTTCTTATTTTCTGACTACTCTTGAATTAACTCTCTGTGTGTATGCATAATATTGTCTATTTACCTCAACAATTTTCACATTTCTTAATGCTTTACAATTTCAAAATGCTTCCACATATATTGTCATACAACTTGACAACACCGCCATGATGTAGCTGTTCTGGTCCCTATTCCACAGATAAGCACACCACACACCGCTCAGCACCTTGTTGAAGGGCACATGGCTAGGATCTTGGCGAAGTTAGTACTTAAATCAATAAATTCAGTAAAACTCCAGTTTTCTCATCTGTAAAATAAGGGCTTTAGCTAAGATGACCTGGGGGGACATGCAGCTATACCACAATTAGACATGCATACATCTTGTGCCCTAACTTTCCTCTTTCTGAGTTATCACGGTGGCTGGGGGGAATTCTACTGCAGGCTAGAAACTGTACCCACTGAGGAAGCTTATCCATCACAGAGCTGCCCTGAGGAATCTGTGCTATAAAACCAGCGACACCGGAGGGGGCATCAGAGCATCCAGATTCCAGTTCTCTAAGGGCTGAAGGTGTTAGCATGAGGATCCCACTGGGCTTCTGGATCCTGTGTCTTCACAATGCACAGACACGATTGGTTTTGGCTCTTTTGCCTCCCTTTCCCCACCAGCCATCTTCTCCACATCACCCCCTCATACCCACTAACCCTGGCTAACACTATGCTAAGGAGGAGGGCTGGGTCTTACCAGATTGGTGAAGATGTATGTATAATAGGCCGACACCATCCCCAGCTCAGCTGCCTGAAATGCAAAGAGAAGATGATTAGAGAGAGATTCCTGCAAGCACAGGAGCAGTAGGATGCCAAGTCTACTATTTACCTGGCCCACTAACCCTAAGCACAGGCAGTGCAGAAAGTCTTGACTGGTTCTCAAGTGACCCAGGATCTTATAGGATGAAGGACAGAATCATCAGCCTCTAGAGCATGCTCTCTCCACCTCACCCCACCCCCCACCCAGAGTAACTCGCCCATATCTGATTACTGTTCTAATGCACAACACACTACCACAAATAGGACTGAGTATTTCAGGAACCAGAATGGATTTAAGGGAAATGATGCAAATAAGGAAACATCCTAGCATAATTTCTGTGACTCCTAACAACATGGCTAAGGTTTACCTACTGTTCAATCTTTGCCTGGTATTCTAAAGCCTTCAACATGGGCTCACCAAAAGGGGACAAGCACTATTTTTCCTTCCTCGACTTCCATTTTCCTCCAGAAGAGGAAACTGGCATAATAGTGACTAAGTCACTTGTATGAGAGCACATGTATCAGAATTCCAAAGCTTTTCATCAAACTGTACGCTCCTCAAGGGCCACACGCTTGATGGAAGTGCACACACAGCACTCTTCGGGACTGTGAGTAGGATGACGGAGCATGCCCAGATGAACCCTGCCTCGTCGGGATGCAGCTGAGACCTGAGCAGGCTGCCTCTGCAGCCATGTGGAGATCAAGTGAATCATTTGCAAACTTGATATTCCTTTATTCCTGCTAAGGAACAAGTTGCTGGTGACATGCCTCACCCTTGATCACTGTACAGGAGTGTGGTGTCATCCCACAGCTGAGAACTGTGGCTTTGAAACAGCCTCCCTTTGGCCTGATCTCTGTCGCCATCATAAACACCCCTAACCAACCTTGCCTGTCAGGGTGTCTGGCTTTGAGTGTGACAGGTGCTATAGGAGCCGACAAGGAGATCAGGTAAGTAATGAGCCTGGCTCTCTCCAGGGTCCTCAGCCCTCCTGACAGTCCGTTAGATTTTCATAATATATCCTGCAGCCCCGGGCCACTGGGAGATGGCTCTTGTCATGACTATTGTGGCGGAGGAGGGGAGAAACAAGACTAGGATAATTGCATTTTCCTCTTTCTCTCCCCAGAACTCAAATAACTTTGTGAGCATTCTTAACTTTGTGTCTCCCCAGCTGCTGGAGGTTCAGGATACACTGATATCACCATGGTCCCAATGGGCACCTGAAGTGCAGAAGGGCTTGGTGTCAAAGTTAAGCTCCTTTGGAGTTAGAGTGTAGTACAAGGTTTCCACAGGGCTCCTTCTCTCTTCAACACTTTCTTCCCCACTCCCAAGACAGGCAGGATGTCACCCTTCATCCACACCCCACCACCCACACTCAGTCTTTACTGTAAGAGGACCACTGCCTCAGACACTGCCTAGACCCACAACAAGCTACTGCTGACAGGCATTCAGCCAGGAGCAGGCTAAGGGGCATAGTCAGTAGTTAAAATCCATTTTGTGAAACCTGTGTCCTAGAGATAAAAGACAAGAGATCCTAGGTTTTTAAGAGATGAATTCTGGGTAAACATGGAGTTCGTTGCCGGAACAGCCACTCAATAAAGTAGGGGATTACTGTGCAAAGCCTCCTGAAATCAAGAAGCTGCCGAGAGCTGCCAACCAGAGCCTGACTCCCATGTGCACAGCGGGGCTCCAGAAAGCCCCTGGGAGCCCCCAGAGAGAGAAACATGGAGTCCCACAGAAGCCCAAGGATAAAGGCCAGGCTTGCTGGAGAGACTGCCTGCCTGAGGCTACCAGGATGTCAGGTGGGAAGCGAGGGAACAGGTTTCCCCAAAGCACCCTGCCCATCGATTAGTTTGGCTGTGAAAATGCAGGAGTGTAGGTAGAAGGGAGTGGGTTAGAAAGGATGGCCACGGGGCAGCCAGAACAGCTGTCGGACAATGAGGACCAGTATAGGCAGTTGCCTTCAGAAGCATGATGCAATAAGTAAATACATACATACATCACAGAGCTTCCTCCTCCTGCCTAGGAAATGGAAAAACACAAGTTGTGTTTAAAGAAACTTCCCAGCATTGGCAAAGGTGCACCGCATGCCACATCTGAGCGTGTAAACGGTTAAGGGTGGCGAGTCCTCTTCTTCAGAGCGTGTGTCGTTTGAACTTGACATTCCACTCTGAGAAGCATATGCTCAAGAAATATGCATGAAGGCACGTGCAGAAAGATTTATGTATGAAGATGTGTGCCCTCACATTATTTATCATAGCAAAAGACTGGAAACAACCTGTTTTTACAAGGATGAAGGGATAGTTAAATAAATTATGGGACATCGGCATGATAGGAAATGACACAGCCACTGAAATATTTGTAGAGAAATATTTAATGACGTGGAAAAATGCATGATACATAGTTGAGCAAAGAGACTAGCTGCTCAGAGAAAGTTTTAAGCAGTGTGGGGATAACTGGGGGGTGTCTGAAGCAAGAAGAATACACATTAAACTTTAGGAAAGGTTAAGGCTCAGCAATGGGTTGTGAGTGACATTTATTTTCCTCTCTGTACTTTTTTGAAAATTCCAGCAACGAACTCAGAATGTTAGTGGAGGGGGGGGGCGTATCATGGGGGACTGGGAAACAATCAATTTGCTCTGCCAGGAGTCATGGAACACTCTTGGAAAGAACCCCCACTCCCGGCCTCTGCTCTCTGAAGGGATGCTGGGGGGACATCTGTTTACTCTGAAACAGCTCTTACCCCTAAAGATAACCCCTCAGCCTGCATCTCTCATCCCCAAAACTTACAGGAGCCTTTTCATTCTTAATGACCTCATTGACAATATCTCGAATGTGAGAAGGAAGAAAAAGGGACAAAAAGAGGTGTGTGTAACTGTGTCTGTGTGTGTGCATATGTGCGTGACTCTGTGTGTGTGTGTGTGTTCGCGCGCGTGACTCTGCGTGTGTGTGCGTGACTCTGCGTGTGTGTGTGCGTGCATAAGTGGCTGATTGTGCATCTATGTGTGTTCATGTCTCTCTGTGTATGACAATGTGTGTACATGAGTGTTTATGTTTGTGTCTTTTTTGTGTGTTACTGTGTCTATGTGAGTGTGACTGTGTATATCTTTATGGTGTCTGTGTTTGTGACTCTGTATATTTTTCTGTGTATGTATGTCTGTGTGCATTTGTGAGTGTGTGTGTGTGTGCGTGTTTGAGTGTTCTTTCGTAAGTTGAGTGCTCATAGACAGATGTGATTTTGGTGCTGTGGAAAATCACTATAGCAACAGGCTGAAGGGACAGCCCTGGGTACTGGGAGAACTCATTCAAATCTCTTATTAACTCTCAGATTTGGGGGGGCAGACCTGGGCAGGGGAGGAAGAGAGGCAAGAGGCAGAAAATAAAGGCAAGAAAAAGACAGACATTGAGTGTTTGGGCGCTCAGCACAGCCAGACAGAGGTTAACGAGGAGTCTGGCTACCCCAGTGGAAGATGGCAGGGAGTGCTTAAATGTGCAATTAAAATGGCATTAAGAGAGGTCAGTGTGCCTGAGCAGTTATGGGGACAGCTGTGGAGCTAAGGAAGAGCCTAGAGCAAGGCTTGCTCTCTGAAACACATGCTTAACCCAGAAACTGGGGCAAGGTGGCACCTCAGCTGCCCAGCTGTTTCTGGCTGTCCATGTGACCCTAGTTACCTGACTTCTCTCTCTGGGATCTGCCTCTGACAAAGTCCCATGTCTACATGCATATGTCTGCTTGGCCATCAGTCTACAACATCATGAACCCTAATAGAAAGTGTCTGCCCTGTGGGAGAGAGCAAGCTAGGTGTGTTCAGCCTGGGTGTCCACAAGGCTGGCCTCTGACAGCTGCTAACCTCCCAGGGCCTCAGCTTCTTCACCTGCCCAGTGGAGACAACGACAAAGCTATCTGACATCACCTTGGAGAGGACTGTGCTGTAAAATGGCAGGAAGGCACTTTGCAAACTGTTGAAACATTGTCAGAGCTGAGGACAGGCTGACACTCGGCACCGCACGTGAGTGGTGCTGTGTATACATTGTCTGACAAGAGGCCTTCACCAGGGCCTCTTAAGTCTGACTCTAGGCCTAACTGGTCTCTCAGCCCCACCTGGTGCTAAGTGTTTCTGAGTGGCATCATCATCCTGCTTTCTCTTTGGAGCAACTGGTGTCCATGGAAACAAGTAGACAGAAGAGATCAGCATTCAGATCCAGCCCAGGACCAAGGCACAGTCATAGCTCAAGTCAGAAAAGACAGGGGAGGAAGGATACACTATGCTTCCCAGCACCCAACCCAGCCAGGCTCCCACCTTCAGGAGGATGGTGTGGGACATGGAGGCGTTGGCATGGATGATGATGGTAGCTGTCTTGTCGTCCCGGATCTCCTTGAGGAGCGGAGTGGGGTCCCGCGTGTCATCCAGCATCCGGACTGAGAGTGTGTCCTTGGAGATAAGGAATTGCCGGAGCAGCTTCTCCAGGTTTAAAAGGCCTGGGGGGAGGGGGAGAGGAAAAAGCCCCTGAGAGTCTGCAGAGCCACCTCCACAGATGCTCCAGGAGGAAAAAATGAGGCACAGAGTGTCTCAGGCTGGAGGCAGTTCAGAGCCAGTGCTAGGGAGGTCTTCAAACCCCAAGTAGGTTTCTCGGCCTCTTTGGCTTCAGTTATGCCATCTACTAGAAGGAGCACCCAGAAGCTCCCATCAGCTCCCCAGCAGTCCCCTACTTTCAGAGTAGAACATGTAGCCCCTTCAGGAACGCAGCACAAGGTGAGACAGCCCCCAGTGCGCCGCTCAGAACACTGTGCCTACTAGCTGAGCACTTGATCATCAGACAGCACCAGCCCTGAGCCTCTTCCCCCACTTCCAGAATCTTCTCGTGTAGCCAGCTGTCTAGACTTCAGTCCCTTCTCTAAGAAGGACAAATCCTACGAGCAGGCAGCTCCCGGGCTGGGCAGTGTCAAATGCTGCACCTAAAACTCTTAGGTGCTCAGGAGGACCTAGAAGTTCTCCATCAAATCTTCCAAGAAAAGCCCTTGTTTCCATTGTGACGGTGGAGGAGCAGTTTCCTCTAGACCCCGAGGCCCAGGAACAAGTCCAAGCAAGCCTCTTTTAACTCTCCAGAACCCTGTGGCTACTCTAGGACAAGGTATTATCATGAAAAATAAAAGAAGCCATCAGCAAACCTTGGCTCAGAAACAAATGGCAAAGGGGGACTCCAAGCTAAGGATTCTTCTCTTGCCCACCACACCCAGATGGCTGATGCTGGGGGTCTTGGTGGGAAGAAACAATCCAGAACAATGTCACTGAAATTAGAGGGGCTTAATTCTGTCTGTCCCTGCCAAGGCAGGCATGGGGAGGGCAGATGTGTGGCGGGAGGACCATCTCCCCAGAGCCAGTAGTCTTGAGTCTGTTGGAAAGATACCTGCAGGCATTTGCTCACAAAGAAAGGACAGGCATAACACTTATCAAACCTTATTATGCTGCGGCTAATGTACTAAAATTTTTTACATGGCTTATCTTATGTAAGTCTTCATAACAATTCTATAAAGTATTAAAAATCTCCAAGTTCTGAGGAGGATGGGAGGCAGAGAGGTAAGGAACACACCTCATGCTGTGGGCGGCAAGAGAAGGCAGGTTTTCTACCACTCTAGGTTGCCTGTGCTGCCGGCTTCAGCGCTGGCTAACAGAGCACTCAGTTCAGAGATGCCTTCACTGCAACCCATGCAGATTCTTTTCTGTACCCTCCTGAGGTCTAAAGACAATCGACAGAATTCAGAGGTGGCACTGAAGAGCATCCACCCACTCTCCCTGACATAAGCAGATGCTGTGACTTGCCCGGTCACTCATGGGGGGGAGACAGCATGGACTAGATTTCTCATTTTCTGATCTTCACCCAGCCCTTTACAAATGAGACCATGTTTTCTCTTGGGACATAGCAAATGGCAGCAAGGACTATGTCCACGCAGCACACCAGAGACATGGCTATGCACCTGGGCCCTTGAATGAAGCCAGCACTGGGTGTGTTTGTGTTTGTTTGTTTGTTTACAACCAGAAAGGGTGGTTTAGTTTGTTTCATTTTGTTTTGAAACAAGCAACCAGTCAGAGTGGGAGCTTGAGGGTTTGGATGATAGAGGAGGGAACCGGGAAAGGTGGAGGCCACCCATTTTCCTGCTCCTGTTTTGATAAAGTCCTTTCGGGAGATGGGGACTGCCTGGTGAGGGATGGAGAAAGCTGGAAGAACTTGCTTCACAAATGAGGGCCACAAGGTATGACCATGTAGGCTCATATGTTTGAATCTTTGTTCCCTAGTTGGTGGAAAAGCTTTGGAAAGATTGAGAGATGTGGCCCTATTGGAGGAGGTGTGTTACTAGGGGAATCTATACACACAAACAGCAGGCTGGATCCTGCCCTCGGGAGCTTAAGTAAGTCAAGTGGAAAGTGGAATTAAGTCACATTCCTGTTTTGTTTAGTGGCCTGAATGGGTTTGGACTTCTATGGGAACAGCCTCCTTTGGTCCAGCTGCAGGATGGAGAGAGAAGGTACTGTGTCTTCCTCTGAGGTGATGTCAGAGGCAAACCACCACCAGACGAATACTTGAACTTCTGACCCAACCATTTTCACCATGCAGTCAGGGTAAAGAGGACAGGACAGCTCTCCAGAATCCTGGCCAGGTCCTGGGTATGGGCTGATGATCACTGACGCCAGAGGGATTAAAATTAAGAAGTTGAATGAACCCCACAGACCTGGTCTGTTAACCTTTGGTACTTGGCTACAAAGAGGCTAACTGTCCCCTGAGCCCAGAATGTATCAAATGGGTAACACCATCAGTGGGGTGAGGTCAGGAAATCCAAGGGGATACAGCAGGGCTGTAGGCAGACTGGTGAGGCCTGACAAAGGCAGCTGAGGGAGCCTTCAATCCCTTCACCCTGGCAGGTACACTGGGCTCCAATCAATCCGTGGCCACTGACTCCCAGGCTGCTCTGCTGTCCTTTACATATGAACAGGACATTTCCTCTACTTGACCCTACATTCTGTGTGCTGAGAGGAGGGACTAAAGAGGAAGGGAGTGGGCATCCCTAAAATGCGAACCCCCCCAACCATCCTTCAGAAGGTCATCCCTTCCCCTACCTAGATGGTGCCTGGAGTAGCCAAAATGAGCACAAGACGGGGCTTGCACAGTGCTGAAATGTCACAAGGGAGTCAGTGAGACAAAGTCCCCAACTCACTATGCCACCATGCCCAGGAAACCAGGAGGAAGGTTGTCTGTCATCAAGAGTCAATAAAGCAACACCAAGGCGTCAGTCACCCAGAAGGGGCTCTGCAAAGCCTGTTAGCCTCTCGCTGTGATTTCCTGCCTCTCCTCCTGAACACCACTCCTTTCTCTGTCTTCACCCATCTTCTCCTTTCCCCAACACTTCCAGGGACAACCACCCAGTCCCTAAAGTCAATCACATAAAATATCTGTCGCCATACACAGTCCCCTGAATTTTCATGGAACTCTGTCCTGATAAAGCCATTGTCAGCAGGAACTAACTAATCGGAAAACCCACTGCACACATTGTCCCTGGAACACCGTGGCTTAGCAACGCCACACGCTGCACACTCTAGTGTGGCGGGTTTCCCCCTTGTGATCACATGACTTACTGTCACTGCCCAGCATCCCCCAAGAAAGTATAGGACCTAATACCATTAGCCAGGGAAGGGATCCAAAACAAAATTTCAAGTATAGTAAGTATGTGGGGGTGGGGTGTGTGTTGATGGCCACTGTCTTCCTCAATCACTTTCTGCCTTAGTTGTTGAGACAGAGCCTTTCTCTGGGCCAGAAGCTTATCGGTTCAGCTAGGCTGCTGCCCGACAAGCCCAGGGGTTCCTCCTGCTTTTACCTCCCTAGCACTGAGATTGCAAAGCACATGCCACTACTCCCAAGTTTTTATTTATGTGGGCCCTGGGAATCCAAACACAGGTCTTCATGCTATGTGGTAGCGCTTCACCTATGGAGCCATCTCAAAAAACCCTTAAGAATATTTTTTCACGGAAGGTGAATTGCTTTGGTGCAATGGTAAAGGTGGGAAAATGTAAGTTAGATCATGTTTGTTGGGCCATCCCAACAAACAAATTGTAACAAAATTGTAACAAAATATAGTTACAATACTATATACTTGAATGATTTCCCTCAGGGAAGGCAGGGAACCCTTTCAAACACCTCTTCATATCCCCAGTAAAGGGGGGTGTACCATTCTTGTTTTACTGGACTGAATTAGCAACCAGAGGCCAGGGGAGCAGCAGCGCCTGGCAAGACATGTCATGTTGTCACCAAGCGAGCAGGGCAAAGGGAAGAGAGTGGCAATGGGAAAGGCAGTCAGAAACACACTTGGTCATGGAAGCCTCGGGACCATGAGGGGTTAGGCAGCACAGGGAGACAGGCTTGCTCACACTAGGGAAGCGTCTTCCATTTCACTGAAGCCATGGGCTGCATGCGTGGCAGTTTGCTTCCCCATCCCTGGAGGCAAAGAACCCTGGGAAGGCTCTTTCATGGACTACTCTTTAGGGAATTAAACTGTGGATGGGAAGTGGGAAGAGAAAAAAGGAATGCATTTTGAGCTCAGGGCATCTCTGATTCTGAAAATCCAAAAAACAGGATTTTTTTAAAAAAATATTTAAAATTAATTTTGTTAGAGAACACTTTCCAGAAGCAGTTCTTTTTCACCATGTGGGTCCAGGGGTTTAAGCTCAGGTTGTCATGTTCGGTGGTAAGCACTCTAACCTGCTGAGCCATCTCACACGTCCCAGAAGTGGGTACTTTTGGTTCTGGGCAGTGGGGACTTGCAGAAGAGAAAGGATGCTCCTCTCGGTGCCGCTGGGTGTGTGCTCACTGCCTTTCTCCCCACATCTGGGTACTAGAACTAAGGCTTTACCAAGCGCAGCTGCCCTCACAGGGGTTAAATTCTGCTCTGTCTTCAGGCCTCCACCACCTCCACCCAAGTCTTTCTCTTTTGTAGGATCGGGACAGGATGCTGGCCTAGCAGCAGACATGTCTGCCAAAGCTGAGCTGAGGAGCCTGGGGAACCCATTAGTCTTGGTCAGGATCAAAGTGGATCAATGTGGAGCCCAAAAGGCAGCTGCTCTGGGAGGAAGGGCATAGGCTGGTTTCCAGAACTGGAAGGCAGGGCCCCCAGGGCCAGGGGGAGGATATCAAGGCTGTGAAAGTGCAGCCAGCATTGGTTACAGCTACAGGACAAGGACAGAGAGAGGTGCTTGAGTGATGTCCCTGCAGGGGACAAAGAGAATACAATATCAAAATCCAAAACGGGCTAGGGGGATGACTCAGGGGTAAAGTGCTGTGGCATAGAGGCCCAGTTCTGATCTTCAATACTCTGGAAAGTCAGGAGTGGGAGCCAAGGGCTTGTGACTCCGTGCTAGGTGAAGGGTGTACTCAGAGAGATGGGGATTTTTGGCTTCTCTATGGCCAGCCAGTTTCAGTCTGAGACAGACGATAGATAGATAGATAGATAGATAGATAGATAGATAGATAGATAGATAGATAGATAGATACATAGATACATAGATAGATACATAGATAGATATATAGATAGATAGATACTTAGAGAGACAGGTGGATTCTGGCATCTCTATGGCCAGCCAGTTTCAGTCTCAGACAGAGAGACAGACAGACAGATAGATAGATAGACAGACAAATAAAGTGGATGACTGGCAAGATGACGCATCAGGTGAAGATGCTGGCTGCCCAGTCACGCCCTGAGCTTGATCCCTAGGGCCACAACAGCTCCTACAAGTTGTTCTCTGACATTCTCTCTCTCTCTCTCTCTCTCTCTCTCTCTCTCTCTCTCTCTCGCACACACACACACACACAGACACACACACACACAGAAATAAATAGATAAATATATGCAAAGAAAAGATAAAGTAGAGTGACTGAGGAAGACATCTAAACATCTGGCTTCCACATACCAGAGCATACCAACATATACCTATACACACACATATACCTACACACACACACACACACACACACATAAAATAAAATAAAGAAAATATCTATGTCCACATGCTGGGGAGTAGCTCAGTTGGTAGAACACCTGCCCAGCATCCAGGAAGCCCTGGCTTCAACCTCCAACACCATATAAATGGAGAAAGGGATCACACACAAAGCAATTAGTTGTTAGCGACAGGAGGATCAGAAGTTCAAGATTATCTTTGGCTACATGGTGAGTTTGAGGCCACCCTGCGACACACGCAACCCACAACCCACGCAACCTGCAAGCCATCTCAAAGAAGACAATATAAAACAATATTTAGTTCAGCTCTTCCCTCAGCCTCGCCTCCAGTCTCCTTCCACTAGCTGTCTCCCTCCTTACAGCACTTGGCTGTGGGGAGAGCTCCGTACCCGGGGGGGGGGGAGGGGGGAAGCACTGTGAAGTCCTGGGGGGGAGGCAGCTAACGCTGATGGACTGGCTAAGTGAAGGACCTTGGGGAGTATGGAGTAAGTTAAATGAGTGTGATGTGGTGTCTGGTGCCCTTGACATGCCACGTGCTCGGTTTTCCTCCCTAGCCAAGTGTCAAACTCAGGTTGAATGGCTGTCAAACTTCCTCTGCAGCACCAACTCTTTTCTTTGTCTGTAGAGGGAGGGGGTCAGTTAGGTGAGATACTAGGTCTTCTACTTATGTAGTCCAGGAAGGCTTCAACCTCAATATCTTCCTCCTTCAACTTCCTGAGCGCTGCTCTACCTAGCTAAAGAAGGTGGGAGCCCAGAGTGACTGGTCACTGAATGGTGGGGGACATGCTTCAGATTCAAGCATGAGAACAGTGCCTTTCACCTGCCTCGTCTCCCACCTGAGGCTGTTCCCAGGAACAGGAAAGGTGGCAAAGGCCACAGAGCCAGAGGTCTGAGCGGGCGGGGAGCCAGCACAACTGTTCAACTCCAGCACCTGGCCTCCAGCTGCACTTCTCCCACGGGGAGTCTCTGGGCTCCCCACATGTAAACAAATGGGGTCCTCACTCCCACATGGATCAGAAGAGTGAACAAAGCCAAGGGAGGTGGGAACCATGTGACCTTGAAATTGGACGCCACCTCTGCTTTCTTCATGCGTATAATGAGACCGATAATAGAACCTGCAATAGTCGGCTCTCTGGTTTAAATGCGAGGATTTAAACTTCTTGGGCAATGTCAGGGATCAAAGCCAGGACCCGAGAACTCAAGGTTGAAATGAAATAATATAAAAACTCTCAGCACATGGTAAGTGTCACTGAGGTCCCAAGATCAGCCTGCAGGTACATGGGTAAGTTTGTTTTCAGCAAGAGGCTTCTCACAGTGGATCAAAGCAGTGACATAGAGAAGGCCCATGAGTGCCCCAGCTAGTCTTCAAAAAGGTCCTGGGTATTAATCATAATGTCCCTGCTCAGTTCCCACTGCCTCAGCCAGTGTTGCAGGGTGAGATAACAGTAACCAAGTGGGCACCGCCCTCCGGGCACAGGTATTTTCCTGCCTAGTTACCTCAGTGGGCTTCCTTGTCTCCAACAACAGGAAAGAAGGGCTCAGAAAGGTGGGGTGATCTGCTGACAGTGAATGGCTCCTCTGGATTACCACAGCCAAAGATGGTGCTCTGTGTGTGCATATGTGTGTGTATGTGTGTATGTATGTGTGTGTGTGCACTTGTGCACTATGCATGTGTGCATATGTGTGTGTATGTGTGTGTATGTGTGTATGTAATGTGTGTGTGTATATGTGTGTGTGTGCACTTGTGCACTATGCATGTGTGCATGTGTGTGTGTTTTCAAGTGTAGGCTGATTTTGGATGCCCTCCTCAATCACTCTCCTTACTTTTTGAGACAGGGCCTCTCTAGAGCTCAACAGCTTAGCTAGCCTGGTTGTCCAGAAGGGCGGGGGGTGCCCTATTTCTGCTCTTCCAGCACTGAGATTGCAGATGTTCACCGCAGACCGGGTTTTTAGGAAGGCTCTAGGGGATCCAGGCTTGAGTCCATCAGCTTGCATGGCAGGCACTTTCCTTCATCCCCAGGATGGTTCTCTTTCCTCTTAAGACAGAGGTCCTGCCTCTGTCTTAGCCACCACTTCCTCCTCTGATCACACCAAGTGTGTTCCCACAGCTCTCCTTGGGAGCCCTCAAGGAGCCAACTCCTTTGGGTTCTGTGGGAGGACTAGGAAGGGCCACGGCAGGGCCACTCACCCCATCTCTTCTCTTGGTCTTTCTCTAAGTCGGAAAAAGACTTATAGATGCTCCAACTTTTTTTTTTCATTAAAGAAAAATATTGTAATCTACTATGTATCTCTGCTTAGTCCCAAACCTGCTTATTAAAAAAATCTCCTTCTGGGAAGCATGAGCATAAGTGGTAGATTCCCCGTGGAATGATCCCTGCTATGCGATTCTGAAGGCTGGAAAATAGAATTAGATTCCCGTTCCTAATTCTACCCTCAGTGTCTCTTGGCCCTGCGTTAATAAGGAAGATAGAAGACGGTCTCATCCAGAGCCCTGAGCCACATCTCCCTGCAGCCCCTCATTTCCTCAGCCTTTGATTAGATTTTTAATCTTCTCTGCCCTTGAACTTCTCCTGACTGCCCCACCTTCCTCCCCTGGCCTGGAGGGTGGGGACAAAAGTCACAGCAATCGAGTGACTTCTCTGAGCAGAACATTATGCTGTGGCTGAAGAGCCCCTGAGCCTGTGGCCAGACATTCTCGTGTCTTCTGGGCCCTGGACTGCATTCAGTCACTGCCCTGCCCCTCTGCTCAAGGACATAGGGACCTCTGCTCCAGACGTCTCCATTCCTACCAGGCAGAGCCCACACGAAAGCTGGGGTTGAATGTACAGATCTGGGGAGGGGGACGGTGCAGAACAGAGAGGAAAGCTTCAGCCTGAGGCAGAGGACTTGAAGAAGAGCACAGTTCTTCTGTGGCCTGACCTGAAGAACCTTAAAACCCCAGCACGGTTTTCTCTGCTCCTGCATGACTGAGGAGAGGAGGGAATGGCATGATTCTAATGGAAAGAGTACTGAGCTGGGAGGCAGCAGTACTCAGCCCAGTACTCAGTGCTGAGTAGTTGTGCAACACACACCTGAGCCACAGGTTTCCCCAGGCCCCATAACAGCTGGAGTAGAGAAATGGGGCTCAGTTTATAAGCAAGAAGGATTATGGCTTAGACACAAGTAAGGACTTCCTGAACGGTGGGAGATACATTGTTAACTAACACTGAGGTAGACTTCAAGGAAACTTTTGCCTCCAGATATTATGGATGGCTTTCTGCTGTTTCATTTAAAATCCCTGCTGTGTAAGTCTTGTTAGAGTGGCCTTGTGGCAATCAATTCCCAGGATGAGGCAGGGACGGGGGAGGAGCTTGATTCTGTTACATCACTCACTGATGCTGGGTACCACACACAGAGGGCAGAAATACAGCATATTCCATCAAACAGTAGCATCCTGCGGACTCCTGGACTGGCATCTCTGTGAGGCTCGTGGGAGACTATCTGGAGAACCACAGACATGGTGGAAGGTCTGTGCTGTAAGGCACACTCTGTGTCACCACAGGGGAAGAAGATGAAGGTTTATCCTCTATTCATCTGTTTGCTTTTTGCCACAGAACTCTTTGTCCATCAACATTCGCATCGAAGCCATGCTGCTCAAGAGAGCTTTCTGGGGTGCTACGATGTTTGGTCCCGGCCCTCATGAGTTGATGACCACTACACATGGCTATTGAACACCTGGAATGAGACTAGTGGGGCTGAGGGAGTAAATGTTTATTTTTAATGTAACCTTATTTTATTGTTTTTTAAAAACAGAGTCTCTCTCTGTTTCCTACGAAGGCTCCAATCAATAATCCTCCTGCCTCAGCTTCTCAGGGGCTCACGTTACATATGTGCACCATCACACCCAGCGCTGAGATTTTAATTTGGTTTAATTCAGATTTTAAATTTAAATAGTCATAAGCAACCTGGGACTATTGCATGGGTCCACTTAGATCCAGAGGAACCCAGTTTGACAAACACAGGGGTATTGCTGACAGTACATTGAACTACCTTCCAGCGAACCTGGATATAAGCCTCAACTCTACCACTTAATAGCTGAGGGACTCTAGGCAAGGGGAGAGATCCTCTGGAGCTGTTTCCTCTTCTGTAATGAAGGAGTCTGACCTTCAAGGTCCCTCAATGAACATAGGACCCATGTCTGCACTCCCTTACCTGCTAGCCATGGGTCTGGATTTTCTTCCTCAGCCTCTTTCCATCGTCTAGCAATACCCATTCTTAAGAGAACCAGCCCCTCCCCAGACACAGACCCAGTCCCTTTGCTGTCCATTCTGCTCCCTCGGTCTATAACTTTCTTGGGAATGGGGGTTGCCATGCCTTCCATACCCCTGGGTGGTTGTAATAATTAGGGTTAGATAAAAAAAAAATAGATAAAGCATAGAAGGCCAAAGCTCGGTGAGTATGTTTCCTGGGAAGCTCCAAGTAAAGATAAGCTGGAGGATAAATACAGAAGAACACACATGGAGGCAGTCAAGTGTGGAGGTCTGCTGCCGGGGGTGGCTCCGAACTGTCATGCGGTTTTGCTTTTAGATATTACTTGGATTCTAGGACGGAGGGAGCCTTGCTCTGAGCAGTTTTGAGAAGCTGAAGACAGAGCTTCAGGAAGAAGAGAGAACACATCCATGAGCACAGCCATGGTGACTTGCAGGCTCAGAACAAGCTGCAAAGCTCCCCCGTGCTGGTGACATGCTAGTGTCAAGCACCGGCCACCAGGACACAGCAGTGGCCGGGTATCTGACCGACAATGAGCGGGGACACAGATACCACCTGGGATACGTGGGCGCATATGTTGCTGGCTCAAATTAGCTAGATCTCATAAACACTGAATTTATGTCTCACAATGTGGAGAGGCACCAAAAAAAAATGTATCTCCAAACCTGTGTTTGCAGAAAGAAAAAAGAAAATGCTTTATCAGGAATTGACCTTGGACCTTGTTCCATCAGCAAAACCTGCTCTCCGGAGGAAGATACTCTTCAGCTCATCAAGTACAAACACATTCAATTTCGTATCCCCCCACCCCCTCCCCGGGCCTCTTTGTATCTCCTTAACAATGAGGCTAAAAATGTGGGAATTGAGTTTGCAGGTACAAAAAGACTTGGCAGTTGGCCAATCTCCCCAGGAGCCCACAGCCTAGTAGAAGAGAACGAAACCAGTGTGTCTGGGCATGTCGCTAGCCTGGGAATACGTACATTCTGCTTTGGCACAGATGAGGCAGGCGGTGGTGCAGTTGAAGAAGTTCAGGATCCCAGCCACAGCCACGCTGATGTCCGTGTTGCTGGGGTGAAGGTTCAGGGTGGTGAATCTCTGCAGCTGGAACCTGACAAACTCCTCTGGGGCCACTTTGAAATGAGGGACCTGACAGGAGGAACAAAAAAAAAAAAAGAAAGAAAGAAATGGCAGCAAGGAGGATTCAGAGGGAGTGGGAGAGGAAAAGCAGGATGGGTGGTGACCCAGGCTGTGGCTCAGCATGCCTTCTTTCACGTAACACCTTTGACACATACCACAGGACCCTCGGCTCCAAGTCCATGGGAGTGTGGTGTGGTAACACCTTTGGGAAGACCCATTACTGGTCACCCTTTGGCTAGAGACTTCTGCGGTGTACGATTCTGTCTGAAGGCACAGTCCTTACAGTTTATTATCTGTGGTTAATAGATTGGAGCAGAGATAGGAAGAAGAGGCAAACCGTTCCCTATAGGTTGAGAAGAGGCCTTCAGTCCAACCCTACATAGCTGGTGTACACTGGATCCCGATAAGCTTTCTGGGTAAATTCCAGGGGTAGAAGGTCGATAGGAAAGAATATGAGGAGCATTCAGAGGTCTGGATGCAGCCAGACGGACAAATGCCTTTCCTGGATTCATCAGAGCAATGCTGGCTTCCTACCACAGGCACCAGCGATGTTTCTGGATGGTGCTGTCTTCCCTCTCTTTGCTGGGAAAGAGATATTAAGAGGCATCAGTGGCGGCTTTATTGACAGCTTAGGCTATTTGGTAGGTAATAGGAAAGTTAAATCGTAATAAGCTGCCATCCACCTTGATTTTATTCAGACACTCTTATCCCTGGTACTCAGAGCTGCAAGAGCTAAAGTCGAGCGTGAGTTTGTACCGATGTAAAAGCAAGTGAGATTGAAAGTAGACAGCAGGAAGACTTTCCCGGCAATGAGGGGCTTGGCTCCTAGAATGGATTAGTCAGACACGATTACGGACGTTTCCTCTGCCTGGCTTTGCTCAGAGGCTGTGCTCCAGGGGTCTGGGAGAATGCTGGAATAGTCTCTGTAGGATTCCACCACCTTATCCTTTTATGATTTAGGGAGAAGCCTGCCAGAAACCAGAGCTCTTTGGAAATTGAGACAGGAGGAGAGCAAAGAGCTAGGAAAACCCGAAGAGAAAATTACTGAATTCAAATGGGCTTAGCCCTTGAACCACATACAGGCACAACCATACTTTGCTGTTGTTGTTGTTGTTTTTCCCCACCAGGGATTGCCTGATGCAGAATTGACAACCGCCTGGTGGTGCGTTTGAAGGATGGCTCTGGAGATCAGAGCTGACCCTGTGCGTTTCGTGGGGGTCTTTCCTCCTGCTTGCATTTTGTAACCCACACAATCGCAATCCATCTAAAACGAGTAACACGTACACCTTGAAGGCAAGAGAGGTGACAGATGAGCCGGATGAAGGGCAAATCCCTTCAGGTGATCTGGCTGATTCAGATACAGACATTGGGGTCTGTGGCTTGACTCCTCCCTGGGTGACAGTCAGCCTGCTGGGTTCCACTAGAAGCTAGCCAAAAAAGCTCCACCCATTAGTTTCCCCATGATGAGGAGCCCTTGGAGATTGTAGGCTCCAAGGAATTCAGGACTTCCAGCTCTGAATTGAGGGTGGGGGGTAGCATCCTTCAGGAAGGAGAAAGGCGCATGGTTTTGGATTCTACAGATTGGCTTGTGTTTGGCCTCTACAGTGTGGTTTGGGGCAAACCATTAAACCTGGCTAAGTATCATCCAAACAGAGATGACCTCAGTTGCTTATGAGAATTCAGGAAGAGAGAATAGGATTCTGTGTCCAAAGAACAAAACAACCCAAACCCTCACCCCCAGTCAGTGCATGGACAACGCCTAGGATCCCCTGCTTCTCTCTACTCCAATTGCAGAAATTTCCAGAAGCCCCTTTAGCCGCACAAAGGAGAGGGTGGAAGGGTCTCCCCAAAGATGGGGCAAGTAGTGAATCACTAGCAGAAGCCAACTGGGAGGCTACTGGGGAGGCAGGCTCTGTGGCCTGGGCAGGGGTAGCTAGGCTTCACCCTGCTGGTTTGTTCTCTCTCCTGGAGAAAAATCAACCCATGATTGGTTCTTTATTGCAAATTTATCCCAAAAAAGTCAGCACAGTGGGGCTGAGGGGAAAGCAGGAAGCAGGAAGCAGCCAGCCATGGGGGTCTCAGAAATATTAACAGTATTTAAAGGTCTGGGACCCACAGCAAGGACTCCAGGGCTTTTCCCAGGGAGCCGGGCCTCATAAAATATTAACCAAAATGCATAATCTGAGTGGCAGGCAAGGTCACTCTGGAAGGAATATGACCAGACGAAGGAGGGGTAACTGCCTGGCTGCTTTTTGGGCAATGCCTCCTGGTTGGATGTGGGGGGTGGGGAAGGCTGCAAATTAGTGGCTCTCATGAAACTCTGTCCTGAAAGGCCACACGGTGTGGAGGGACTTGCACGCCAATATGACACAGCTCCAGCTCCATGTCAGGGCCATTCTGGAGTGGGGACTGGGGGAAGATAGCCAAGGGCGGCCGATAGAGTGTGGTGGGGAATGAGGGAGAGAAGAGAAAGGAAAAGGAGTCCGTCCGTGAAAGAAAGTGGGAGTCAAATGTTGGCAGCCTCGCTGGGTGAAGATCAGAGCCAAGGCTTGAGTTACAACCTGCCACCTAACACACTTGACTGTTACCTGAAGCACGGCGAGGAGGCCTTAGATTAAACGTAAACGTCAGCTCCTGGCTGAGCCTGTGAAATCCCCCTGCTGCAGGGATTATGGCAGGACAGAAGTGGCTTTGTGGTCTGAGCTGGCCTAAGACACATCTTCCAGGAGAGCTGAGAGGGGGAAAGGGGGTTCTGGGGGTCTGGGAGGAGCAAATTCAGCCTCGGACAGGTATAGCTATGACCATAAGACACTTGAATGTAACAATTCTGAGAGGGGCCAGAGAACCGGGGCCTACCCACAAAGTCCTGATGGTAGAATCAAGAGGTCAGTTCTAGGAAGCATGGGTAGGTAGAAGCCTGTCTGTGACTCCCCACTTTGTCAGGGTGGTTGCCGTCGGGAGGCTGTGGGGATGGTAGGCTTTCTCTGAAAGGGCGCCCAACTCTTTCCCAGATCCAGATGCTTCTAGCACAAAATGGGCTGCAGAGTCAAGCCTCAGGTCTCTAACATAGGTGGGAGATGGTGCTCCCTTCCCATTCTTCTCCGTGAGACCGAACTTCATCTGATTCCTACAAACTGGTCCAGAAAGCCTTTGGGCCACAGAGCGGCTGGGAGTCGGGAGTGGTGGTGGTGGTGGTGGGGGGCTCTCTTGCCCACTGTCTTCTGGGGATGTATTTTCAGGAGAAAGGCTCATAAAGATGCCTACAATAGGCAGAGTCTCTAAAGTCCAAGTTGCTAGGAAACCTGTCTTCCAGGATGCTTTTCTCTTATGAACTGGAGCCGGAGAGAAAGGCCTCCACACTTATGCCCAAAGACTCCAGCCAGAGGTCACACCTGTGGACCAACATCAAGCTTGGAAGAGCAAATGCAAGAACCAGTGAATAGGGAAAACAAAATAAAATCTCTTTTCTCATGCACTCAGAAAACAGAGGCTTTTACATTTTATTCTCAAAATAAAATGGAGCAGTGGCTTCTTCCCCCAAGGCATTCTTCCCCAGAATCCTAGCGAACAGACCATCAATAAGCGGCCTGTATCTATGAGAGTGCTGAGCTCAGAACTCTGCCCCCTTCACCTCATGCCAAACCTCCAGCCCCCCAAACCCCCCATCTCTCTGCATAACGGAAAGGCCACTGAAGGAACTGTCCTGCCATGGGACCCTAAGACACTGAACTTCGCTGGGAAATCTTGTGGGCAAACATCCCTCCATCTCTCCATCACTTGGAAAAAGAAAACTTTCCACCGGTGGCCACTCTATGTCACATTTGCGTCGATGTGTTAATAGCATGGCCTCCTTGGGCCCTTCCTGCACTCAAAGATTCAGCCTATAGGCTGGACCGGCCCCACACTCACCTCCTTCTCACCACAGATGTTGCTGATGATAGAGCTGGAGGCTGGGCTTGAGGATGGTCCCAGGACAGCCACCACTCCCTTGGGGAGGATCTGACACACTGCAGCCAGGGTAGGAGAAGGATTGGGAAAGAAAACATGGAATTCAGATGATGCAGCTAAACTCTGTTCTAAGTAAGTCCTTAGATCATTACCCAGTGTCCTCACTGACTACCCATGCTCCACCAGGGCCCCTTTCCACCCCTTCCAAACCCAAGTCTCTCCTTTTCTCCCTGGCCTGCGAGGCCTCGGACAGTTTTATAGGTGTTTATGGATAGTATTAAATGAGGAAATGACCCAGGTTATGACAACATACGGCCCCAGCCAACAGGGGGTATAAATTGTCTGGGCCATCACCGAAGGACAGAGGTAATGGAGAACCCAAGGTGCCCCCACACTCTCTGTCTGGTCTGCTCAGGGCTGGGGGAAGCAGCTGCTGCAATTTAAGGTCCAGGTGGTACCAGAGTGGCACCTACTTTCAATCTCTTAACACCTCAGATGCAAAGACAGCGGAGGAGGAAGAAAAGCAGACAGGGAGGGGACAGAGAGATGCCAGTAGAGAGGTAAAAGGCACACAATGGAAATCAAAGGAGGCAGATGAGAGAGAGAGAAGAGAGAGAGCAAGGTGAAGGGAGTGTCGCCTTCCAGAGCCCCTCTGGCTGCCTAGCCCCAGAGCTGGCTCACTCCTCTGCTGCCTGGGGGTCTTGACCTTGCTTTCCTTCATTTGGGAAGGTACCCTTCCCTCCTGGGCTGTAGACACTCACCTTTCAAGGGTTACCTGGACATTTTCCTTCCCCAGACCTGCTCGGTTCCCACATTGCTAGTCTATACCTCTCCTTGTAGACTCTTTGTGCAGTTCGGTGTGGTCCAGAGTTCTCCTCTTCTCTCCCTGGATTTCTCCATGTTCTTCATGAATGTGCATGCATAAAGATGTCCCTGTGTGTGCGTGCACACGTGTGTGAGCATGTGCATGTGTGTGCATGCACATGTGTGTGTGTGTGTGTGTGTGTGTGTGTGTGTGTGTGTGTAATGTGCAGGCCAGAAATCACTGTTGGGTGTCTTCCTCTGTTGCCCTTCACCTTAACTTCTATGACAGGGTTTCTCCCTGACCCTGGATCTCTCTAGCTTGGCTAGTTTGGGAGGCTGGCAGGGCAGTGAGCCCTGAGGACCCACCTGTCTTTGCCCCAGCACTGAAGCTGCAGGTGCATATCACTAGACCCAGCTTTGATGTGGGTGCTGGGTATTCACACTAGGTCCTCACGCTTGTGAGGCAAGCACTTGGCCTGTCAAACCATCTCCCTAGACTCACTCCCTCACTAGAGTGAAAAGCCTTCCAGGCAGGCCACCTCTCTAGGAGCCTTGATGTCTAGCACAATGTTGTCTAGATAGGACCTCAGATTGCATTCATGACTGACTGCTGCATGATGGGACATGTGGTCAGAAGAGGAGGGAGAATTAAGATTACCCATTCCCGTCAACGCTAGAATGATAGAGACTGAGGAGAGGAGGAGAGGAGGGAAGGAGGGAACAGAAAGAGTGAGCTCATTCTCTGCACACATCAGTGACGTCAGAGCCCAGATGCCATCCTCTGGCTGCATACAGAGGCTTCTACTACACATCAGTGAC
>NC_022012.1:36537639-36543556 GCF_000317375.1 Microtus ochrogaster
TCAGAGCCCAGATGCCATCCTCTGGCTGCATACAGAGGCTTCTACTACACATCAGTGACGTCAGAGCCCAGATGCCATCCTCAGGCTGCTGAGGCTTCTACTGTACATATCAGTGACGTCAGAGCCCAGATGCCATCCTCAGGCTGCATACAGAGGCTTCTACTGCACACATCAATGACATCAGAGCACAGACACCATCCTCAGACTGCATGCAGAGGTCTCCACTGCATAATTTGACACTGTACCCCAAACTGAAAACCCAGGTTCACACACATTTCCCTTTTATCCATGATGAACTCACTTCCCAGAAACTGTGTGTAAGGAAAGAATGCATGCTGGTCCGTAAAGGAAGCCACCAAGCCACACAGCCAATCAACCGCACGGGGCACAGGTAGCAGGAGAGGTCTCCAGGATTCGAATCAACTGAGTTGTGGGTGTGCCGTATGCACTTTAGATCTGCTAGACCCTCTCTTTACCTCTGGAATCCCAGAGCAGCAGAAGACACAACAGTACTGAAAGCATACAGCCTGGCGGGCAGGACTGACCTAGGAAGTGCAGAGCGAGCAGCATGCAAGCCTTTCCATGCCTGACTGTGGAGATCTCCTGCTTGCTGGATGGTTTCCATGTCATCCCAGCAAGAAGGTCTTTGGAAGGCGTCCGCCCTCCTGACGCTGTGACACACATTAGGCTACATCGCCAGTCAAGGTCAGAGTCAGCTTTGGGCTTCAAGTGCCTGGCACCATTCACTGTACAATCTGGTTCTCTACAGCTAGACCCTCCCCTAGTTCTCTCCCCCACAACTGTAGTGCGCCCGTGCTCATTGAGGGCTCTCTCTGAACCCACCTTGTTCGAACGCATCAGCTTTTTGCCAAGGCCATCCCCACCTGTCACTGGTCCTTACCCAACTCTCTTTCCCAACATCGGATCAGGCTGTTCTTTGATACTTCCTAACACTGCTGCTGCTTCTCATCTAGTTCTGAGAGTCTCCTCCTTGGCTAATGACTCCTTCTTCCTTATCTGCTTAATCCAGGTTTTACCTATGTCTTCCTCTGTCTGGACAAACTTATCCTTGCTGACTTTGCCCAGATGATGTTACCAATTGTTTATGGTACAAAATCAAGTTCTAATCACTGACTCGCCTTAGCCATGGTGTCCACCCTCTGGAACCTCCTATTCAACACGACAGAGTTCTGCATGTATGAGCGTGGACTCTGTTGCCAAACTGCTTACTCCTGAGAGGCTGTCAGATTCCCTGTAGCTGGAATTACAGATGGTTGTGCTCTAGCAAGCATGCCAGGAATCGAATTCAGGTCCTCTGTAAGAGCAGCAAGGGCTCTGACCTGCCGAGTCATCACCCCAGACCCCAAAATGTATTGATTTTTAAAGTTAGCCACCAAGTGATGAATCCGGCATTATGCCATTGTCAAACACACACACATGCTCTGTTCCTGCACATCCCTCTTCTCACACTGTGCTCCTCCAGCGTCTCCTGCTAATCCCCTTCCTCCCTGGAGGAAGATTCATTTTATTCCCACTTTACAGGCGAGGAAATGGAGGGTAGCGTGTACATAACGTATTCAGTGTCAAGTAGGTAACACTTGGCTGACCTGATCTTGACCTTAGAGGTCCACTGACACCAAAGCTCATGTTCTTAACCACCATGGTTCACTTCCTTGAACTGCTGAAGGTCAAAGGTCACAGTTACTCTTGATTCTTCCACACCTTTCCTTTAACTGTACTCACTCATTGGGACTAGGCTCTGCCCACCTGACCTGACCTAAGGGGTCCGTCTTCAGGACGCTCCATTTCCAATCTTTTCTCCACACCGTGGTGTCAATTATAATCATAAAGCATTGATCTGTTGCTCTGGTCTGTCTTATGTAATCCTGGCACCCTCCCGCCCTTACAGTTACACACCAAGGCGTCATATCCTAGCCATACCACAGCCTTGTCTCTTCTCATGAGTAACTGGAAATAACCATCAGGGGACAGTTATAAAGAGTGGGTCATATGCCCAAATTATTTAGGCATTTAGAATGTATATGAACAGCTAATAATAGTATTAAAATTATTTATGCAATAATATTAGGAGAATTAAGTAGGATATAAAATTATATGTGCATCTACATGAAGGCCAAGCTAAGCGAATACTGGGGCTAGTTATGCACTGAGGAATGATCCGAGGAAGACATGATTAGTGCCAACATTTACCAGGAGATAATTATGGCCTGTTCAGAGCACGTCTTAGGAACGGATTTATGTAATTCCGAAGCAACCTGCTGAAACAGGTACAACGACCGCATCTTCTCTTTACAGACACAAAAACAAGAGCAGAAAATGATGGAATAGAATACAGATTGGACAGCTCGACCCCTAGCCCCAGCACTATCTCCGAAACCACAGCCTTCCACAGAGAACAGCAATTAGCTAGAATGTTCGATGACACTGCCTGGCCGTGGGAATGTTCTGTGGTTTTCTTCCTTTTTGATTTCTTCGCTCTCTGTAATGAGCATGTATTCTTTTTATAATAATGTTGTAAGGAATGTGATAAAAAAAAAATCTCCCGATGACAAGTAAAACTTAAGAGGTCTGATCTGCCTGTCACCCTGCCTTTGCAGCCCCGCCCCCACCCCTGCCTCCTCCCATCCCCCTCACCTCCTCCCACACTGAGCCTGTCTCTGTCTTCTTCCTCCAGGCTCCTGAGCGGTTGGCTCTACCTAAACCAGGTGTTTCCAACCTGACCAGCTGCCTGTGTTCTGCGGGAAAGAATCAGGAGTGTGAAGGAGAGTGTGTGTATGTGTTGTTCATTTTTCTCTGTGAACCTAGTTGAAATGTAACATTTCCTTTGCTTTCAATGCATATAACAAAGCACAGTATATTTGCAGTACATATGCCTTTGTCACCAAGAGAAATCACCGATATTTTCATATCACATTACGAGTGTCATTTATATTCATGACTAGTTCAGCCTTGTTCTAGTGGTTAGACCCAATACTGGGCTTGGCTATGAATACGTTAATAAATCACAGATATTAATACGTCACTATTAAAATATTTTAGCTGCTTTTCTATATAATTGGTCTCCATGGTCAGCTATTTTATCCAATTTAAAACACGTCTCCAAGGCAGGGTTTTTTAGCATTCTCTGCCGGCCATGGTCTAGACTCTCCCTTGTTCTTCTGCCCAGGAAACTCATATTGATCCATAGCACCCAGTTCAGATCATGCCCCCAGGCAAGAAAGCATCATTGGGTCCTGCATCTGACCCAGCTGCCTGCAGAAACAGGGCAATTCCCTTGTTCTCTAAATGCCTAGCCAGCTTATGCCCCAAGCATACTCATAATGGTTCTCGGCAGAGGGATGCTTTTCTAAAGATAAATTCTTATAGAAGGTCACAATCCCAAATTTGGATGCGTTTTGTCAAAATAGATGGTAAAATCTCCTCTAAGTAGACAGATGTTCAGCTATTTACCAGCTAAGCAGCCCTAATCCAAAAATCCTAAATCCTAAATCAGAAACTTTCTGCGCACTGGCGTGATGCTCAAAACACTTAAGATATGGGGTTTCTGCCTTTTGATTAATAAGAATTCTCAACAACTAATGTCTGTGCAAACAGTTCAAATCCCCACCTCCACGCCGCCAGGAAACACATCAGGTACTAATCATTTCACTTAAGGGATATTAAACCTGTGCAATATGTGACTGTAAAATACATTTGTCTGCACATGGGTCAGGACTGGACACATTCTCTAGTGTCTGGCCTGTGTGCCATGTGCACTTCCTGCAGTCTCAAAAGTTCTGACTTCTAAACCTATCGGGCCCCAGGAGCCTGGGGTCCTGGGCATGACTTTCTGAGCTCCCCATGTCCACATCCATTTGTCCATTGGCTCACTGGCTCCTATGCTTTTGAGGATGGGGAAGGGGCATCTGTTCAGCCCTGACAAAAGAGGAATTGCTTACCACACACTTGCTCAATTGAACTGAGGTGATCCAAGATGAGTTCAGAGAAATGGAACGGTCCTCCTCTCAAGCAGTATGGCCTGGGGAGTTCCTGAGACAGACAGAGCTCTTATTCCCTATGAAGGATGCCCAGCTCAGTATTAATGGGAAACATCCACAAAAGGCCTCATCTCTAGAACTTCTGGGTCCTGATCCACAGGCCAAAGTCACCAGAATGAGGTCACCAAGAAAAGGGTAGGAAAAACATCAATGAAGAAAAACAGACAGCCCTAACTCTGCCTCCAGGGGAGTAGAAGACTCAGGAGACAGACAAACAGACAAACAAAAATAATGCTGCTATAACAATTCCATTCCGTTTCCCAGCCAGCAGAGGAATCAGGATGGAACTGTTAGAGCAGCTAAGAGAATAAAAGACCATGATGCGGAGTCACAAGCCCGTGGAAGAACTTCTCTGTGGCTCCCAAGCCCATCTGGGAAGCTGGGCCCACAGCAGACAGGAGCAGTGCAGGATGGGAAGGGTTGGCCGTGAGACATCTAGTCCATAGGGGTCAATCCAGGTGCTACTGAACACAGGTCCTTGTCCCTGGCCAGGTAGCTCTAGATGGGCCACTCAGCTCCTCTCAGGTGCTGAGCATCCCAGTTTCACAGGACTGGGGGAGCCACGGTGCAGAAAACTCCGGGGGATGACTCAATTCTTGGCACAAACTCACTTCAAGGTGAAACTGGAGAGCAGAGGTGTCTCCTTGTTCCTACACACACATCACTCTGGGAACACATCAAGAGGCCCCGCCTGTCCTGCAATCAGACAGCAGCTGCCTCGGTTTACCCTGAAACAGTCTCCTTCAGCACCAAAACTGTCATGGATACCCTCATTCAGGTCTCCACGGTGGGTGCCCGGCTGGATGAATAGGACTTGCTAGGTGAGCCCAGAAAGGTCTGAGGGATGAGGAGTACAGCTCTCAGCACTACCGTGCTCCACAGTGGGGCCTGCTTCCAGAACCACCCCCCCACACCCTAATAGTCACAAAGCACTTCGGAAGGAACAACATCATTCCCCGGGGCCTCCCATGCGCTAGGCATCCAGTTGGTGAGCGCACTGCCACTGAGAGCGAGGCGTGAATCTACGATCACAAGAATGGGAAAAGTTGCTGGGAGCTCACACCAGGCCATGTGCTGCTCCGAGTGTGCTAAACTCCTCCATTCTCACACACTCCCCACTAACCTTAGGGAGGGAGAGTGCGAGGCACACCCATTTACATAGAATTTTGATTATTCTCCCATGAAGACTTGAAGGAATAGGACATGAGCCCAAAACGTGGCAGAACCAGGGTTACAAGCCCGGGGCATTCAGGTGGCCCCAGGCCTGAGTGTGAGTGCTGGTGTCTAGTGACCTTCATATCTGACCATCAGCTATGCCTGCTGTAAATTCTTTCAAAGACACATGTTCATCAGCTGCTTTGTCCCACTGTCCCGCTGTGGTCAGGCGCAAGCCTGTGCTTGGGCTATTGTGCCATCTACCTGGATCTCAGTCTCTGTTCACCTAGGACAGTCCAAGGCTTTCCCTGGACTTCCACTTGACCCTGACGTGACCCCTGTCTGAGCCACTCACTCTCTGACACACCTTTCAGGACAACCCAAGACTTAAGTCACTTTTAAGAATGCGTGTTCCTTAACTTCTTTGCCAAGAACACCGGGAGCCTCAGTTTCTTCATCTGTGAAGTGAGAGGGCTGGACCAGGTTATTTCTGAGCACTGCCACTTGGTGTGTTTCTGAGTCCACGCTGTGCACCCCAAAGTGGTGAACGCTGACAGCAGAGCATAGCGTGTTTGAGGAATGACTCATCACATTTGCATTGTGCCTTTCTCTTCTAGCTTCTTCCTACCCTGGTGTGTGTGTGTGTGTGTGTGTGTGTGTGTGTGTGTGTGTGTGTGTGTGTTTATGTGTGTGTGTATGTGTGT
>NC_022012.1:36543656-36557779 GCF_000317375.1 Microtus ochrogaster
TGTGTGTGTTTATGTGTGTGTGTATGTGTGTGTATGTGTGTGTATGTGTGTGTGTGCATGTGTGTGTATGTGTATGTGTGTGTGTGTATGTGTGTGTGTACACGCGCACGTGCACGCAGGCGCCCACCCATGCTTATGGAGGCCAGACATCAACCTTGGGTCTTGTTTCTCAGGCACCATCCATCCTGTCCTGTTTTGTTTGGAGACAAAGTCTCGTACTGGGCCAGCAAGTATTCTACGCTGTCCAGTGAGCCTAGATCTACTTCTCTCCATCTCCCAAACACTGAGATTTACTGGGATAGCGAGCTTTACCTCCTGAACCATCTCCTCGGGTCCTTTGAACTGATCTTGAGGCACGCTGGCCCTCAATTATCAGAAGCCACCCTGAATCACTGGAAATCAAAACCACCAGAGCCTTCAAGAAGCCTAGAAAGTGAGGACTGAAAGAGCCCCATGCCAGGCACTCTGGAGCCTTCTGAGGTCCTGGTTCACCGGTGTGCCTTCTGGGTTTCAAAGAGAGACGGTGTGGACAGCAGATGGTACGCTTGGCCTCACAGAGACAAGCAGAGGTGAAGGGTTGACAGAGAGGCCCCTGCTTCTAGCTCTACAGTAAATTAAGCCTCAAACTGGCTCTGGCAGCAGCAGGGATGCCTACGGGTATTTGGGTGGTAAAGGGTGGTGCTTAGCTCAGCTCTAATGCATGCACCACAGGAGACTGAGTGATCTATGGAGCGGAGGACATGGACGCCTGACACGTTTTAGAATCTCCTTGCAAAAGGAAGGCTGTGATGGAGATAAGATAGAGCAGAGAGGAGGAAGGGCAGAGTGGGAGGGAAATGGCCTAATGGGTCGTGTCCATTTCTCTCACTTCAGATCTGTGAACCGTGCAGGGGGAGTTAGCAAATCAAACATCTAGAAGCCTGAGGTGAGGGTGGTAAAAGGGCAGCAGTGGGGGGAGTCCCGTGAGTGCCGGAGGAAGCTTTGGAAGTGACCCTCACTCTAACTCAACCTACTGTCTGAAAACCTGCCTGTTTGAACCAGACTGGATAGGGGTTGATTTTTCTCCTCGTATCCTCCCGGTTTCCAGTCGGCTGTTAATTAATGCCCTGTGTGATACTTTCCACCTCTAAGCCTCGTGTGCAGCGCACAGATGAGGGGGTGACCTCTAGATTCCAGCATCTTCACCTCCGTTACACTTCCTCATCTTTGATTCTCAAAATAACCTCTGCTTCCCTGGACTGGCTGACCCACTCCGAATGTGATTCATTAAGTGTGGTGTGTACAGCGTTATTTTGAAAAGCTCCTATTACCACAGCAAGACGAAACAGCCCTGTTGGATCGCTAAAGTCCCAACTTCAATCACAGCCTTGACTTTGCACAACCAAAAACATCACCAGCAGTCTCTTTAATCTCCTTGAAGCAAGGTCCCTGGCCACAGGGTGATAGGGAGAGTCGCCCAAGGCCCTGGATCCATGCAAATGTCTTAAAGTAGCAATGAAAATCAGACCTAGACCAGTAGCCCAGGGAAAACCCAGACTGTGGCATGGAGCAGCAGCTGGCATGAGGTGAGCCATGGCAACTTTTAAAGGCTCCATGTTGTCAGAAGCATCAAGTGCAGAAAACTGGAAGGAGAATGGGAATGCCCAATTATGAGGGATGCTGACATTAAGCAGTCACCTGAGAAGAGCCTGGGAAGGAGTGTAGCCCTCAGGGACAGCCGAGTTTTGAAACACAGGACAGAAGAGGCGATGGTGAAGGCTGGAGGAAAACTGCTCTGCTAAGACAGGAGGGAAAAAAACTGAACAGCAAAAGCTACAGCCGCCACTCGCTGAAGACCAGTGCGCTCACCCACCAAGGGGTGTGTGTCACCTACACTGTTGTGGCATGGAACACTTGGGTGAGACAACATGGCTAGCACTTTACAAACAAGCAAACCTGAGGCATAAGAATGGCTGTACAGCCTTTCCACACCACAGTCTAATTTTCAAATTCACGATCCAACTGCCACGTCACTTAGACCTCTTCCCAAGTAGGGATCAGCGTGGCTAGTCCTCCCCATCCAGGGATCGTGTTCCTTCTAACTATCTTTTTCCAGCACTGCCACTGATACCTACCAGTGAGCCTGTTCACTTTGCTTTAGCCCACCACACAAACCCACCATTCACCTATTCCCTTACCTAAGGATAGAAAAATTTAGGCTGGGGCCTTTCAAAGAACTGTCTGGTGGCGTTTAAAACCCACTCTGGTGGTTAACTTTGACTTCAGATGAAAAACACTTGGGGTAGAAAGATCCAGAAGCCATCTGAAGCATGCCTCAAACACACTGAGACATAAAAGCTGAACCGAAGGCCACTTGCTAATAAAATACTTGGTGCCTAAAAAGGGGGCATTAAAAAGATGCTGAAAGCCCTGCAATGAAGAATAAAGATATCAATTTCCTTTCTTCCCTGATTCATTTGGCTTAATATTTTAGACGCACTGACTTTTCCAGAGCAGGCTGCGTGGGTCACTGGGAGAGGAAATTTCTTCCCGCCAATGACGCCATCCACAATGGGCAGATACGCATTCAGTCCTGCTGGGGAGGCCCTGAAGCACTGAAGGGAAGGAGGGGTGAGTTGGTTTTCAAAGAATGGACTGCAGAGCTATAAAGAAATCCAGACCCTTGTCTGAGACCTGGGAGAAGAAACTCATAAGAATAGGAAACTCATAAGAAGTTTGTTGTGGGTATTTCTGTTTTATTTGGAAGATCTTGAACAATCTATCTTCCTTTTATTGTACAAGAAATTAATCTTGATATTTTCTTGGACATTTTTCTGTTCCCTGATAAATTCTTGTTGGGTAGAATCAGGTAGAATAGGCTCTTGCTAGAAGTTTATTTACTAATTGAACAAATAAATGGATGTTTTCATACTGGATCTGCCACACCCTGTTCTAGAGGAACGTGTGTCAGCAGCTCCTGTTAGCCTCAATGGCTCTAGTCTGTGGAGTATAAACCACCCTCATTCACAGCTACTGGACCAGGAGAGGACACTGTCCCCAAGGATAGTCAATATCTGTTTGCAGTCTGGCAAACATCCACAGCGTGTGAGACTGGCCACAAAGCAAGAGGAGTAGACCTAATCAGATCTTCCGCTTTGGGGATCCAGAGAAACAAATACTAAGTAGGACTTCTATTTTACATTCCTCCCCTCAAGGCTCAGAAGACACAATGGAAGAAGGAGCAGAAAGACTATGAGAGTTGGAAGTCAGGAAGGACCAGAGCAAAACTGCATCCTTTGGACACGACAAGACAGCTGCAGCCATGAATACACAATCACTGTGAGCGCCTGCATAAGACCTATATAAGAACAAGTCATCCAACATAACAGCATGGAGGGAGGGGGAGCTTTCAGCAGTTGACAGTGCTAGGGGAAGGAGAGTCGGTTTTCTTCAAAAGTGTGGCCCCTGATAGGTTGGCCATGCTCCAGATAATGGCCTTACATCCTTGCCTATAGGAGCAGCACAAACTGGATTCAGCATGTTATTTATAAACAAAAGACATGAAATTGGGAGAGGTGGGGTGCCATGGATAGGGAGAAGGTTATGGGGATTAATATAATCAAAGTACAATGTATGTCTGTGTGAAATTCTCAAAAAAATTAATAATAAATAGATTTTAAAAAAACAGTACTGGGGAGGCTGACACTTTGTGTTCTGAAGGGACTGCAGGTCCTATGACTCTAGAGGTCCTATCTATCCTGTTTCCAACACTACCTCCAAAGCAAAGAATCCTGAATCATAGGAGGAAACACTCAATAAAATCTCCAAGGGGAAGAATCAGAGGGCATCATCCTGGACAGCCATTATGAGACAGGTACATGATAGATGATCTAGGAAAACTAGCCAGCTAGGGAAGAGCCTGGGCCCAGCCGTACAAGGGTGTTAAAGATGTAATGAGAGCAGGAGAAAGACACAGAAACACACACACACAAGAAGTGGGGGGGGGGGGACAGAAGATGAGAGAGAGAGAGAGAGAGAGAGAGAGAGAGAGAGAGAGAGAGAGAGAGAGAGAGAGGAGAGAGAGAGAGATTGGTGGTTTGGGGGGCACAGCCTGCCTCCCCCATCAACTTCAATGAGAAACTGTTTCCTTCCTGTAGTCCTAACATCCCAGGCTAGAGCAATAGAGCGTCACTGCATCCTCATTGGAAAGACCCTCTGACAGGCATGAATAGTTGCATGAGTTGTTCTTCTCTTTCATTTATATGGGTTTGGGTTTGGGAAAAGAAGAAAAGGGAACTCTCCAAAGTCTTGTGGAACTAACGTCAATGATCTGTCTGGGCTGAGCATCCCTTGCTACAGTTTGGATTTGAAGGACTCTGGATGAAGGCCTGGTTGTCACATGGTGGTGCTATTGGGATGTAGTGGAAACTTTAGGAGGTGGGGCCTAGTGGAAGGGAGTGAGGTCACTGGGGGTGAGTCCTTAAAGGGGTATTGGGACCCTTATCCCCTCTCTTCCTATCTTCTCTTGCTTCCTGCCTACCATGAGGTGGGTAACTCATGACTCCACCATGGCACTCTGTATGTCCAAACCCCACAGCAATTGGGCAGGCCAGTTGTGGACTCAGACCTCGGAAACTGGGCAGCCAAACAGTTTTTCTCTTTTTAAGTTGGTGTCTCAAGTACTTTCTCACAGAGCAGAGAGTTGACTAACAGCTCTTTGCTTTCCTTCTATACTGAAGCTGTTCATTTCCAGCTTAGCTACAAGACAGGGTCTCACTCAGTGGAGCAACGCCAGACAGAGGATCGTAAGAGAGGTGCAGTGAATTTGCACAGGCTAGCTCTGTGCTCAGGGAAATTATCCCACACCCCCGAGTTCTGTTCTGAAATAGAAGAAATAGTGTGCAAATCTCACACTAGCAACATCCAGGACACGGAACCCACCCTGTGCGCTAAGAGTAAGCTGAGTGTCACCCTACAATTCATGGAGGATTCTCCTAAATTTTAACTCATGTGAGACTCATAACAATAGGCAAGACTTGCAAAGCAGAGCCTAGCACCCCCATTTTACTGATGAAGAAACTGAGGTAGAGGTAGGCTAAATATCGTAGTTGAAGAAAGTGACCATGCTCTATTCCAAGTCACAACATCTTCCTGCGTTTCTGCCTCAGCACAAGAACACCAGACAGAGCCAGGTGGAGTGACTTGCAACAGCAGAGACAGTACTCGGGAGACCGAAGCAAGAGAATTGCTGTGAGTTTGAAGCTAGCCTGGACTACTTACTGAGTTCTAGACCAGCCAGGGCTACAGAGTGAGAGCCTATCTCAAAGTGAAACACTACTAGAGAAGGAAACACTACTAGGGAAAGTGGGGGAAAGGAGAAGGGAAGAAAGGAGGAAAGAAGGAGGAAGGCAAGAAGGCAATCCGAAGGGCAATGGATAAGTTACCATTCTACCGCAATATCCACAAAACTTTGTTCAAGTATTTGTAAAGAAAATGTTCAGGAGGGGGCTGGAGAGATGGCTCAGTGGTTAAGAGCATTCATTGCCTGCTCTTCCAAAGGTTCTGAGTTCAATTCCCAGCAACCACATGGTGGCTCACAACCATCTGTAATGAGGTCTGGTGCCCTTGTATACATAATAAATAAATACTATTTTAAAAATGTTCTGGAGATGAAAGAATCAGCATGTGGATGAATGAATGAGTGAGTGGATGAATTACTTAGTGAATTAATATCCTATCTAACCCATGATTCACAACAAAATTTCAGAATATCATCTGGGCTGAGATTCTCACAGACCTTCCTCATAGATAACTCGTTCCCTCCCCTGGAAACATCTGTATCAGAGGCCTGGCACTAGGCACACACCCACCACCATCAACCTCTGCCAGCTTGTCCATTCTACGTACTGGTTTCTGCAGTTTCGTACTCGCTGTCTCTGAGAAGCTCAAAGATGTCCACTTCGACCTTGGCCTTGCCCAGTCTCTCTGGTGCGCGGTTGATGCGGTTCTTGGCCAGGGTGATGGAGAGCCGTTCCCCTCTGCTGCACTCCATGGGGTCATCCAAGATAGCAGCTGTGGATAGGTAAGCACATGGAGACAGTTGGTACATCACCCACCACCATTACCCCTCTCCCTTCTCCATCCTCCCCAAACTGCCATCTTCCCAAATCCCTCTCCACCTCGACATCCACAGAACCCTCCAGAGTAAGTTCACTGCTTGTTTTAGTCTCCAGTCACAAATGGCATAGCAGTGAATTCTAATGGGCTATGCACCTGAGGGACAATGCAATACCACAGCCAGCCACCAGGGGTCCTACCTGTCTGAGGTCCCCGGACCCGGGTGCAAAAATACCCTGGGAGACTTGTCCAAGTGCACACAAAAAGGCACATGCATGCTACCCTTTTGAAAATGGAATTCTAAGTACACAGGGGAACTCCCCGAGGAAAGAAGGCTCTGCATTTTTGTGGGAAGCGGTGAGGGCAGGGAAGCAGCTGCCAGTGACTGCAGAATACTTGCACTCCAGTCTCTGGTGCCATGAGCCATCCCCCTCCCCCCGCCCCGCAGGTGCGCTATGCAATTTCTCTGAAGTCTTTTCTTTAGGGAACACTAGCATAATCAAAAAATCTCACTGGTTAGTGTAGGGATTCAGCTGAGGTAGCGGAGGTCAGTGACCCACCCTCTGGGTTTAACCAGTGTGACAATGGGTGTGGTGTGGATGACCTGGAGAGAGGTATGGTGTGAGTAGCTGTCCCGTCCCTGGATGCAATATGAACAGATGCACAGAGAATTGGGTTGTAGTGCCAGGTCCACCCGTATTAGCTAAAGGATCTGTTTCCTTACTTGAGAGATGCGGAGGAAAGCTATTCTTTGGGCTGCTGTGCTCAGTACACGAGATGGGACATACTCGATGCAGCCTCACCACCTAGCAGGCACTCAGTGCTGGCTACTGAGGTTCTGAATTCCCTTCCCAGGGGAACCAAAACGCTGACCCACAACACAGAGATTTCATCGTAAACATTTACGGCAGTTATTCATGAGTAATAATCCACAACAGCTAAAAGGTGGAAACAATCCATATGCCCATCAACCGAGGGACAAGGAGGAGGATGCTTTCCTATTGCAGTGGATTGTTGCTGGGAAATAAGAGGAATAAAATTATTTCCGCATGTGACAACATGGATGAGCCTTAAGAACATTACACCGAGTGAAAGAAGCCAGCCGCAAAACACAACATATCGGATGGGTCCATTAATACAAGAAAGTCTAGACAAAGTGAATCTGTGGGGACAGAAATCAGAGTAGCAGCTGCCTTGGGTTAGGAGACAACAGCGGCTATAGTAAAAGTCACAGAGCTGTATACTGCAGGCAGGTGAGTTATGCAGGATATGAATTTTACCTCACTAAAGCAATTATAAAAAAGGAAAGAATATCAAGCTTATCTTTCAGGGGTTGAAGGAAACACAAGGCGTATCACAACAGAGCCTACTGTCACAAGTGAATATGGACTTGGTATCTGCTAGCTTTCCATTACTGGGAGAAGATCCCCGAGGTAATCTCCCTGTGCCTTAATGGTCCAGGCTCCATGCTGTCGTTTCGTCCTTCGCTGATATCCATACAATCGACATCGCACAAAGGAAACACCAGACACAGCACAGGACGTGAGAAAGCATTTCTCCTGACGGTGGATTTATTTATATGCATGCTCTCAGTGAGCAATGTAAACTCAATTTCACATTCACAATGTAGGCTCAAGCACGGGGCCTGTGAAGGTGAAGTCCCCACGCCTGGGCGATGAAGTAGACACATTAACTAGAAAAGCACACATTCCCAGCCACCTGTAGAACTGTAGCTGGGAAGGCTTAAAAGCCCTGCCAAGGTAACACATGTCCACATTCCTCGTGAATGGGTCAACTTGGAGATGTTCTGGCTTCAGTCAGTGTTCATGTTACAGTCCTATTGCACCGGCTCAGGAAGCAAGACTCAGAATGAAACAGCTCTATGGGGAGCAGAGATGGACAGAGTCACACTGTGTCACACTAGGATGACAACTTGAGACCGTAAGGTGCAGGTATAGAGAGGAAGGATCCCCAGGTGATGTCCCTTGACGGACACATGGTGTTCCCTCTAAAAGCAGACCCATGCCAGTGGTGACCACCACAACTTCACATCCGTTGCTTACGGATATCAGGCTCTACGTAAGATCTGATGTTGTAAAATGTTTTACACTGAAAATACACGGCAGCAGTTATGCTGGCCCTAAAGCACAGAAGGCATCTAGAAGAGCCGGAATTGGCAGTCCGTCCAGCAGAGTCATGACAGGAGATCCTGGACCCAGATAGGTCTGTGTTTGTGTACTCAGCAACAATGGCGTGTTTAGCGGACATGGCAACATCTTATTCTCAACTCTGTAGGATTAGTGTCATAACTTCACAGAGATGAGAAGTAGGGTTCTCATGAGCCCAGTGACTCGCCTACATTTTCAGAGCTGATTAGCGATGGAGGAGGACAAGGTCTCAGGTTGGCCTGACCTCAGACACCAAATCTGTCTTCTCAGGACTTGGGCTCAAGAGAGAATGTATCAGGGAGGGATTCTGCATCATATGGTCACTTTGAAGGCAGTGTCACCAAGGCAAACCAATGCTGAGACACTAACAGTGACAGCCTGGATTCTGGACCTCTGAAAACTATTCATGTAACCTTTATGCTTTCCTGAACCTATCACCTGTTCAGACCCTGATGAGATTTTTCCAGAGGCAGCTATCCTTATCGTGAGTCTCACTGTTAACATCGACTAGATATTTTATAAATTAATCACTAAAATAATCTCCTAGGAAATGTTGAAGGGTTTAGATCTGAAGTATGTCCCAGAGGCTGGGTCAACTAGGAGCTATTGGAACTTCAAGGGGTGGGCCATAGTGAAGGAAGTCAGACCGCTGAATGGTAACCAGTGATCCCGCCTCCCCACCACACACACTTCCTGGTCACCTGAGCAGAGTGGCTTCCTCTGCCACATACTTCCACCAGGATCTAGAGCCTCACAGTGGTCCCTAAAGCAAAAGAGCCCAGCAACCAAGCCCTGAAACCTCTGATGCCAGGAGCCCGAGAAACCTTTCCTCCTTTAAGCTGATTGGCCTCAGGGATTTTGTCACAGGGCTGGAAAGCTAACACAAAGTCTGTATCCCTTGTGAATATGGGAACTTAGGACCATCCACCATGGGTGCTTATGTTACAACCTCCCTGGCTTTGCCACTGCTCCATCGGTGTGCAAATGGCACAACTGCAGTGTCTTACAAGAAGCAACACACACCCAAGGGTCTGTTCCAGATCCAATAAATTCCATCCTCTCCTATTCTCTTCTCTCATTTCCTCGTCTCCTCTTGTCTCCTCTTCTATGAGAACACACAGTGAAAAGATGGCCAGGAAGAGAGGCCTTGCTAGGAATGGCCTTGGACATTGCAGAAAACACTGAGAAATAAAAGATCTGTTTAAGCCACGTAGCTTGCAACCTCATTGTATAGCATCCTAAAATGATTAAGACAGTGTGTTAATACAAATGCAGATGTCTGAGCCCCCAGCCAACTGCGTCATATGCTGTCCATCCAACATCCAGAGCATCATCTAATGTGCTGAGTCAGAGGAATAGCGGACAATAGGAGGGAATGCGGAATCTGATGCTGGGCCCTTTTCTTTCCTTCCCCGTGAGGCCCTCAGAGATATTTGACAAGGGATTGTCAAATCCTGTTCCCCATGCCCACTCCCAGGCCATCCCGAGTACCACACGTCACTAAGATCTTGGTTTTTGATGGTGATTAATTACTGAAAGGGAAGAGGCTTAAAAGCGTGGTTGGTTGGTTTGTACCAAACATATTATAACCAGGATAATTAACTTGAAAATAGGAACTGAATTCTAGGGCTATGGATGCCAAAGACAAAATGGCAACTCAGGCCCTCCCAGGATGCTGAAGGAACATGTCACCGAAGGGCAATTACCAAACAGCACACTTGTTCTTCAGCAGCCCCAGGAGAGGGGCCAGATGGGCAGAAGAGAGCAGTGTGCTCTAGACTTAATGTTCAGCGGATGCTCCTGGACCACACCGGGTCCCTCTGGCCCAGCTACTAGGCTAGGCCAGAATGTTTAGAGTTCCCAGCTGCTGCCAACTGAGGCACAGTATGAGCCAGCACATCCTGTGGCCCTGGGGACCGCTCTGCACAGAAGTCAACTAGTAGCCACAGTAAGGCTAAGATGTCTGGGCTGCAGTGAGGGCAGGGTTGCCAATGAGAGACACGTTTACCCCTTTCTCTAGCCTTGATGACCCTATGCCCAGCTTCTTCTAGCCCAGCAGGATTCACCAACCTTCTTCGTGTCAAGAAAGGCTTTGCATTCACGTAGAGCCTCTCCCTCAATTATGTTCTCTGCTGAGCTCTCTCCCCATCGGGGTCTGAGGTCCCTGATGATGGAAGACAGCCTGTTGACAGTGTGCGCTCTGATCCCAAGTTCTCCTCCCCACTCTCGCTCCAGTGAGTGACTGCTTTAGGCAGGATGGCTTTCTTTGGGTTGGTGGGCATGGTCCAGCCTACTAGAGCACTGGCTGGCTCAGCTCTAGTGTGATCAGGCCTGTGCAGAAGTAGATGTACAGCTACTGATTTTTTTTTTTTTTTACAGCCTGAGGGATGAATGGTCTCCCAAAGCATTGGGAATGGCCTTTGGTCAACATAGTCGGGCATCTTCTCGCTACTGGAGCATGATCGCCCACCTGTGTTGTCCCCTCTGCCTTTGTTGACACTGTTCCTTATCCCCTCTTTCTACATCTGGGATCTCCTCCCTCCAGGCTCACCTCTTTCAGAAAGTCCCTCCAACTCCCAGGTCCCAGAATCCTCTTCCATAGATTTCCTGAGAACCCCACCAGCCCCACCCCATGGGCAGAGACTTGCCTGCCCTCCTGGACCTGTGTGTACCCTTAGCTGCTGGTACCTTAAATACCCAGATAATTCTTGTTCCTGCCTGCCTGATTTCCCCAGCTTACTCCCTTCCTTTGAGCTCTATGAATTTGTCCTGCTGTCTATCTGTGGCCTCTCCTTTTTCTCTTAGGCAGTGAGTTCTTTGAGGGTATCGGCTGGCTGAACTGATTCATCTTAGTAAATGAATGAATCTGGACACACAGTGGTCAGGAACGAATGGCTATTGGGTGTCTAAGCACTGCAGGACCACCTGGCTCTTCATTCTTGGCAGCAAGTGCAGCAAATACTGGTGATGTGGCAACACCAGATGACGCCAGGATTGAAGACACCCCCTGTGCATGGGGATGCATGGTGGAGAACCCAGTGCTACATCTACTCAGTGGCATCCGTCCAGGAACGGCAGCATCCTGCTCTCTGTTCACCTGTGGGAACCGGAGCAGGACTTGCCTTCCCTCCATGCATTATTGGAAGCTCAGGAGTGACCCCTCAAGTATGGATGTCAGCCACCTTAATCTAAAACTCCAGAGGCCTGCTACAGAAGAGTCTAGGCACCTCAACAGCTCCTTTCTTTAAGGGGGGAATAAAGAAGTTTTACTGGTGAACCTTTATAGGCCATATCTATAACACTGCCAATGGCTTTTGGCCCAACCTGTTACGACCCTGTGCTAACAAGAAAGAGATGGGCTGAGCCCAGGGGAACTGGTTACCTTTGCTTCCCAGCTGCTGGCCTGCAGATCCTGTTTCCCGGATAAGGCTACAAACCCGTCATTAATTTCTCATCAAGTCTGTCCTTTTGGTGCCCTCCATTTCCTTGTGCCCACTCATCTCCTCCACTGAAGGAATCTCCCTCCCTCCACGGGAGTTGTCAGACCATTATCCTCGCCTAGATTGCCGCTTCCAGGAGAGAATTCATCCCCAGACTTGTCTCTCCCGACCCCGCTCTGCCTGCCCTGTACACCCCCCTTTACTCCTGTCTTCTGTGTCTTGCAGACCAGCCTGCCTCTCTGTGCTCAGACAGCATCAACGACCAAACAGATGGAACTTCCTGAGGCCAGATGGGCCATGTGCCATGCCGGCCCTGTAAACAAGCACAATGGGCTTCCATTTTGGTGAGTGGAAAGCCAAAACTCACAGCCAATATGCAAAGGAGTGAAGGGGGACTTTTAATGCCTGCAGAGAGGAGAGTGCAGTCCCCCAAATACTTCTACAATACTGACAGCTCCCCTGAGAAAGGGGAGAACCCACCTGCAATGTAAGCACAGCTTGCTGGATGATTCTTCAGAGTTTGTTGACTTCAGCCCCAAGCCCGCCCACCCATTGCAATTCACCTTCTGTCCCCCGCCTCACTCAGACTGCACACAACGCCAATGCCAACAAGCATCACTGCAAAATCAGTGGTTACTTCTGATTCCTTGTCTAATTATGTCACTAGTCAGCGTCATTGTTTATGATCACCAGGTGCTGCTCTGAGAACATCAAATACACGATCTCATTTCATTCCCATGCAAGCTGCAGTTTATTATTCTGTTTTAGTGGCAAGTTAAGTGAGAAAGCATAGGTTAAGCAACTTGCCCAAGATTGCATGGCTTCTAGCAGCACCTGGGGCCTGGGTCCATTTGGGCCAGCACCTTTGCCTCAGGTTGTTCCTGAGTTGGGTTCTTTGCAGCCAAGTCCTGCTCCTATTTTTCTCAATTGAGGTCTTTGACTTCACTGGTTCCTAGGAAGATACTCTCCAAGGATGCTACTAATTTTCTGGCCATTGCTACAGGAGGTGGCCTCTGTTCCTGCCATGCTTTAATATGGATGGATCCCCAGGGTCTCTGAAAAGCCCTTTTTCTGCCTTATTTACAGGAGCTTCATAACTGATGGCGTTCACTTCCAGCCACCTCCCTGGGGACGCAACATGTACACACAAGAGTCAGTTGTCACCTCCAGGCAAATGTCTAAAGAGCATCTCACACTTATCAAAGCCCAAACTAAGAGTCTGGCAAGATTGCTCAGTGGGTAGAGCTCCTGTCACACAGACGTGATGACTCTGGCTTGATAAGCTAACCCGCATGTCTTAGTTAGGCTTCTGTTTCTGTGATAAGACACATGGCCAAGGCAATTTATAAAAGTATTTAACTGGATTTATGGTTCCGGGGGTTAAAGCTTGTGAGGGTAGAGGGAAGATTTGAGGGCGAGCTGAAAGCTTACATCTTTATCCACAGGCAGAAGGCAGAGAACACACTGGGAATGGCACTGGTCTTTTGAAACCTCAAAACCTACTCACAGTGACCACCTCCTCTACCAAGGCCATGCCTCCTAATCCTTCCCAAATAGTTCTACCGACTGACAACCAAATATTCACATATGAGTTCACATAGGGCTATTCTCATTCAAACCCCCATACCCCATAAAGGTAGGAGGTGAGAACCGATGCCAAAAAGGTGTCCTCTGACCTCCACACACACACACACACACACACACACACACACACACACACACACACTGTGGCATACAGACCTGCCCCATTCTACACACAAATACACACACACACACACACACACACACACACACACACACACACACACTGATATTAAGTTCAGCCATTTCCTCCCTTTGAGATTAGCAAAGGACAACATTAGCTTCCAAGATATCATACCCTTGCATTTCCTCCCCTCCAAACAACCACCCCAACCATGTCTGCTTCTGCCTTCTGGGAATTCTCTTGTTGGTTCTCCTAATGATACTGTCTGCTTCTTCTCAGCTACCTGGGAGGGTGGAGCTTTGGATCAACTGGGTCTTGTGGCTATGTACCTACAATCTTAGCTAGTCAGGAAGCCAAGACAGGAGGATTAGAAGTTCAAGGCCAAACTGAGCAACTTATCCAGACCCAGTCTCAAAATAAAGATGAAAACAAAAGTAAAAATTGACTTGGAGTGTACCTTACTGAAATAACACTTGCCGGGCATATGCGCCACCCCGAGTTCCATCCGTGGGGCTCCTTGACACAGCAGATGAGACCTGCCCCTTAGACTCTGCTTCCCTACTCATCCCGCTCTAGCACACAGAGTGAAATGCTGACCACATACTATGGGTGTGTGTGCACATGCACACACACCAGAGGCATACATGTGACTACACATGCACACACACCAGAGGCATACATGTGACTACACATGCACACATGCACACACACCAG
>NC_022012.1:36558108-36563433 GCF_000317375.1 Microtus ochrogaster
CACACATCCAGGGGCATACATGTGACTACCCGTGCACACATGCACACACACACACACCAGGGGCATACATGTGACTATACATGCGCACACATCCAGAGGCATACATGTGACTACCCATGCATACATGCACACAAACATGAACATGCAAACACACTTGGTGCTGCTATGTGCCTGCACTCCTTGCTCCCCCCCCCCATTCTCTCATCTTTGCTTGCTCGTTCTGTGCACTTAGGACAACACCCGAGACATCGCCTCCTCCAGGAAGCCTTACCCTGAACACCGTGACTAAGCAAGCCCCACAGCCCCGGATCTCCCGAGAAACCCGTGCCTCTTGTACTGCATTTCAGCCAGGCCTCCGTCTCTCCCTTTCACTCATCAGCTCATTCTAACCCAGCGCGTGGTACCTCGCCTGGCAAAGGGATACCCTTCATAAATATTTGAGCCAAATTAACCTTGACTTTGGGGAGATTCCAAGCCAGATTTTATTAAGATCATCACTCTGCTCTGTACATCTGTGGGAAAAATGGGTTTTTGACAAAGGCCCAGTGAAGAACAGTACCACGCTGTATTGAGTCAAAATAGCGGGATCCTCAAACAATAAAAGGAGATAAAGACCTTCAAACTGCTGCATGCCAAAGTGAACACAAACTGGGCTGTAGACATAAAGGTAAACCCTGAGACTGTGAAATGTCGTGAAGAAAATCTACATGATCTCAAGTCAGAAAAAGACTTAGGTACAATCCATGAAGTAAAAACTTGATAAGTTAGATTTCATCGAAGCTTACATGCCTGTTCCTCCAAAGATGCCATGAGCAGAATGACCAGATGAGGCACAGCCTGGAAGTAAAGTTGTGCAGAACCTATCCTAGACAGAGGACTTGCATCCAGAAAACGTGAGGGCTTCCATTACTCAGTAATAAGAAAGCTATGCAAATTTTAATCCAAACAAAAAGAATTTGAAAGACCCTTCACAGAGAAGTAGTATGGGTGAGTATAACATATACTCAGCACTAACAGTGACCAGGGAAATGCAAATTAAAGCTATAATGAGACATTAATGCAAACCTTGTTGAATGATTGAAATTAAAAGGCTTGACCATAGTAAGTGTTGGTGAAGATACAGAGAAACTGGAATTCCCATTAGCCCGTCTCCCCTAGATCCCACCACGAGCTTAGCTGTGTTACCCAAGACTGGGTACAATCTTCAGCTTTCCTGCTCTTCACTGTATATTTTCCCCTACAGAACCTACTGGATTGGGGAGACAGCTCAGTTTGGAACATGCTTGCCTTACAAGTCAGGGGTCTGAGTTAGATCCCCAGAACACATGTAAAGAAGCAGGCTATAGTTGCCCATGTTTGCAATCCCAATTCCCTGGAAAGTAGAGACAGGCACATCCCTGGGGCCCCCTCCTCAGCTAGCCTACCTTACTCAATGAATTCTAGGCCAGTGAGAGATTCTGTCTCAGTAGCAAGGTGGATGGGGCCTGAGGAACAAAAATCCAAAGTCGTTGCCCAGCCTCCACAGGCACACATGTCCATACACACCCGTGAGCGCACACAGACATGCATACACACAGGGAGGAATGGCTTACTAATTCTCAAATCGGTTCTCAACTTTCAGCCCCTGGGTTGCCATGTAGACTTAAGTTCTCAACCACACAGTAGGCTTTTGTTTCTGGCTGCTACTACCCAATATTCCCTTGGGGCTTATTGCAAATTCTGTGTCCCAAATGGTACCCATTACCTTTATATACAATTGGGGGTGCACTCTTGCTCATCAGACTCAATTAATAGTAGCACATTTGCTCACACGCACATGTTTGGCAGAGATGCTTATGCTCTCCCCCACCCTTTGGCCTCACCATCCGCTCAATGACTGAGGTCAGCCAGGGGACCCGCTTCCCACTGTTCTCTGTTCCTGCTGTCGATTCTCTCTCTGTCCTCCAAACTCCCCTAACCTGCCTCAGTCTCCCTCATACCAATGCAGATCCCCTAGCCTTAAAGCCCTGTGTAGTTTGGTTCTAATGTACCTTTCCAGGATCATGTTCTACTTAATTCTATGGTCCCTTAGCCGCTTCTAGATCGTCTTTGCTGAACATGAAACAGGTCATGAGATTTTGCCTTGTGTTTTCGGCTTGGTTGTTATTGTTTTTTATTTGTTTGTTTGTGTGTTTTGGTCCAGGTTATCTCCCCTTTCTTTTTGGAAAGCTCTTGGCCTTTCTGTGACTGCATCCACATCTCAATGGAACCGCACCTTATTTTCTCGCAGCTTCTCACCTTAAACCCCAGCGAGTCATGAAGAGCTCCAGCTGAATGGAGTCCCTACTTCTCAGATCCCCCAAAGCATTTGTGATCTGAATCGTCCATTCAGTACTTCACCATGAACTTTGTAAGTGATACTGAAAGCTAAGCATTCATTCAGTCCTTCCTATGTGCATCAAAAATCTACTCGCCGACTTTCTTAGTCAGGGTGACGTACACAGAGGACGTGATGGTTCTCATTCCTACGTGTCCAGAGGAAGACGAAGTTACTTACGTAAGCAAATGGACACAAGCCAACAAGGCAAGTGAGGAAACAAAACCATATTATGCTCCAACTAAGAAGCAGGTATTCATGTACCAGAAAATCTAAGTGGCTACTGACTACCTAAGTGGCTACTGACTATCTCTGTGTCTAAGATGACTTAAGTGGCGACTGACTCTCAGGCTTCCCAGAACGGACAGCTGTGAAAGAGGTTAGTGAGTTTCAGACAGGCAGAGAAGCAATGTGCCAGCTATGGAACCCTCCCAAACTTAAGGAAGTTTGGGGTGCCTGGTCAGAGAGGTTTGGGAGGAGGGCACATGAAGAATGTCACAGCATGCAAACCGTTATAGAGACTCACTAGGAGGCTGGAAATGGTGCCCACAATGCTGAGAAACAGCCCAAGGACTTTAAACAGGTCATGACATGGCAAAGTCTGTATTTCAGGGCAATTGCTCTTATAGGTATACTGGAGAGGGTGGAAATATGATCTGAAAAGATCAGGCAGGGTGCTATTTTAAAATCTGGCAGAAAGAAATGAGGCCAGTAGTGAGGGTCAGGGCAAGGAGAGACAAAAACATTGGTTAGCCTCCCGAGTTCAGGAGACCGAGGACTGACTTTGGGCTTGGAAATGTTGGGACAGATTCAATTGACATTGATGAGGTGGAATCAGAAAGAGTCTGTAGAGGTGACAGGAAATGAAGCAAGGTCTAGGCTTCTCTTGTAGTTAGATGATGGCATCCCCAGGGACAGGGTTATAAGGACCAGTTGGGTTCAGCACGGATGGAGAACGACGGGAGGAGAGACAAGGCTTGAGACCTCAGAGACGCAATGCTTGGGGAAAGCAAAGTTCAAACCCAAGGACCCGAGGGGGCTAGGAGTCAGAGGAAATGAGGACCAATGATTTCTCATGAGACTTGGCAGCTAGGAGGTCTCTGGGGACTTTCGTGGAGTGACAGGAGTCATGCTTATATGGGAGCAGGTGGGACAGAAAAAGAGGAAACCTGAAGGTAAAGCATCTGTCGCATGACAATTGGGGGCTATGCACACAAACTTTACAAGGAAGGGATTTCAAGCCAAGGTGACAAGGTAAGGTGGTTGGGAGGAAAGCTGGTCACAGCAGAAGAAAGGGGCTTTTTTCTGAATAAGCCCTGTGAAAAGGCAGACGGATAGATCCTGGAGAGAGACAAGGGGCACACCTGGGGTGACAGAAGGGACAGCTCCTCCTCCAAGATGGCAGTGCATGGTGCCAACTTGGGGCCTTTCTCTTCTTCCTGTTATTAACCCACCACTCCAAGTTTCAACTGGATGCATGGCTACCCAGTTCAGATGATAAAATGTAGCCTCCCCCAAGTTTAGGAAGATCTGAGCTGATTTTGAGCTCACAGAGGTAGATGAAGGTGACCAGGACATACAGATCATCCCTTGTTCTCCTCCTCATTTCTCTCTTTTTTTTCCCCCTGGAAGACTATGGTAACAGAGGATCATATACAAACTACATGGTTGATAACAGCAACATCGCACACTACCTTCATCCTTTACCTACCTATACCCCCTACCTACATCTTTGGATTTCAGCCCTACTGTCTCAGGCTCTATCCCAGCCCAGTGCTACTCAACAGGGAGAAAGAAAAAAAAAAAAAACAAGAAAGAAAGGCCACGCTTCTCTGTTAATGTTCTAGTGGGCACTTTGTAAAAGGTCAAAAGAAATGTATGAGATTATGAAATTAAATCACAAGTAGTATAATGCCAACATCCAATCAATACAAAAATCATTGAGATGTTTTATATTCTTGTTTTTGTATCTCGTGTGTGTGTTACCCATCTCCAATCAGGCCAGCTCCACTTCAAGTGCAGAAACAGATAGCTCAGATGTAAGACTAATAAACTCTGCAGCACCTTAAGTATTTAGTGGGAGGGGAAGCTGCAAGAGACTGCACACAGGTCGGGTGGGGGGGGAGTTTCCATTTGCTTGGAGGAGAAGCAGCATCTTCATCTTCTGCAAACCAAAATGACAGTGACTGGGTAGGTGGCCACGGGTGAGAACTGAGAACAGCTGCTCTGTAAATACTTTTCTAAGTGCCCTTGAAATGGGGGAGATGCTGATGCGGCTCAGGGTGCAGAGCAAGGCAGGTGCATATCAGAGCTCTCAAGAGGAGCTAGACATTGTTAAGGAGGCTGAGGGTATCATAGCAACGAAGAGGTGGTGGCTTGGGGTCTTTCCACAGAAGAGAGAGGAGTGTATCCCCAAGGGTTAGATCCAGCAGTTGTGAGAGTTGGGGATATAGGCTCTTGTAATGGATACCGAGACATGCAGAGAATCAGACATTGAGGGAGTGAGGAGACTGAAGATGGCAGGAGGCTGTTTTCAGAGAAAGAATCTATAGTGGTGGCCTAGTGGTAGAGAACTTACCTGGCCTGCACTAAGTATTCCCTAGTATTTTCAAGAAAACGGGAGGGCCGGGATCCATCATGGCCCTCAGTGAAGCAGTGATGGTGATGTGGAATGGGAGGGAAGCCAGCGAAAGGGGAGAAAACAGTGATCTCCCAGGCAATGGCATCAGAGTGACGGGTACACAGTAACTAAGGATGATGGGGATGCAGCAAGGTAGGTGAGAGGAGAATGGTAAATTCAGAGTTCCTTCTCTACATGGCAGGGAGGGCACAAGTTGAGTGGGGAGTTCTATCAAAACAACAAGGGGGGGGGAGAGCATGAGCAAGGAACTCAGGACCGCAAGGGGTGCACCCACACACTGAGACAATGGGGATGTTCTATCAGGAACTCACCAAGGCCAGCTGGCCTG
>NC_022012.1:36563727-36575030 GCF_000317375.1 Microtus ochrogaster
AAATAAATTAAAAAAAATAAAAAAAAACAACAAAGGGGAATGTTTGGTGCATTACATTGGGGATGTTGGGACATGAGCTGCCACTCTCGGGCAGCAGCCGCCCCTGGAGATGGGAAGAGCGGTACAAAGAATGAGTATGATGGATGGGACACCTCAGTAGAATGGGGGCTCTATGTGCCTGCTGTCAGGGCGTAAGAACAACGCAGTCAGACAACAGTCCAGGAATGTAGGGGAGCTGAGTCTGCAGGCAGGAAGCATTTAGGGAGCGATGCTAGCACCCTGGCTTCCTTATGTGTGAACTTCTATCTAAACAGGAAACAATGAGTGTGGGAAGCCAGCACCTCCCCGTGTCTCTGGCCCCAGTCAACTCAGCACTGAGCTGGACACAGGTTAGGCGTGGATGCCTTTCAGATTTGTCTGATGTAAGAGCGTGGCTGGACTTCACAGCATGGTTCACTTTAATCTTTCACACACCCATAGCTAAATAAAGGACATGACCCCTGGAAAAAAATTTATGAATGAATTCTCTGGCATAGCCAACAATTATATCTGCACTTAGTGCTTTATTAATATGGTCACTTTGCACAGTCTATGTATATATCCGATTAATATTCCCAGTTAACCTTCTTATACTGATCTCTTTGTTGCCTAGCTCTTGCCACTTTCCTCCTAGTTTTCTTCTGGGGACTATCATCACCCCTGTGTGTTCTTCTTAGTCACTGTCACAGAGGAAGCCCCCACCCCACCCTGCCTGAGCAATGTCATGGGCAGCTTGTGGCTAAGTCTAATTCAGTTTGTGGCAGCACAGAGCCCGGAGGGGCCACACTCTCGGCTCACTGCACACAGAGTCAGGCTGGAGAGGAATACTGGGCTGGAGCTGCCATTCATATTGTTTAATGACTGCTGGTGACAGCCTTCTGGCCAAATTGTGGCACAGAACGGGAAGAAAGGCCGAAGGGGTGTGGAACAGTGGAGGCTCCTGGGAGCTTTGGAAGGTTTGAGTGTCCAGGAGACCAGATGAAGTTGGCCTTTTAACAGCAGAGGAAAGTAAGCCACGGCCGACCTCCTAGACGGGTTATTCAATCGAGAGAGCATCTATGAACCACCAGTCTTACGCCAGGCACCAGGCAGGGAGGATGCAGCTGAGGACACAAAATGTGACGATGTGAATCAGCCCGAGTTGCTGCTCTCCAAGACTCACCACAGGCTTGTGGGGAAGACGGAGATGGAGGATAAGTGAGAGGAGACCACAAAGCGTGAGTCAGCCAATTCGGAAGGTGAGCCTACATGGCCAGCTGTGAAATGCTTTCCCATGAGTCCATGCACCTATGAGTGAGCACCACCCTTCAGGTCATTTTGACCCACACATGAGTCTGTCATGGTTTGAATATGCAGTGCCTCCCATCGCCTTGTGTTAGGTAGTCCCTGTGGAATGTTGTAGAACCTTTAGAAGTGAAGCTGGAGAGCGGGCCTTGAAGTTTTATGGCCTGGTTTTCACCTCTGTTCACTCTCTCTGCTTCTTGACTGCCAATGTGGTGTGACCAGCTGCCCCCTGTTCCTGCCACCATGCCTTCCCCACCACGATGGACTGTGTCCTCCTTGAACTGTAAGCCCAAACCAAGCCCTTTCTCCCTTAAGCTGCTATCAGATAATTTGCCACACCAGTGAGATGAGTAACCAATGCAGTCTCCATCAGACGGTACCACGTTCAACAGGTAGAGGGACACGAGAGCACCCATTTTACCCCGCGCTTTGAACAAATGGGGGTCAAACCTACTAGAGTTGACAACACAGGACCCTGTCACATCTGATCAGAAATGAGAACTTGGTGATTGATATGTTGGGTTGATGTTCATCTCCCTTCCATCACAAGGTATGAGCATAAACAAGAGAATTAACAGATTAGGACTTCCCCGAGTTCTTGGTGGAATGTGGAGGACACAGTATGAAGAGCCATCCCTTTGATTGTTTCCGCCTCAGTGTGATTGGCCTCTTTTCCCCGGGAGAGCAAAGCACCAGTAATGAACTTTTTTATTATTATTATTCATTGCCGGCATCCCTCAAGGAAAGAGCCAGAACAGGGCAAGGGCTATTTATCAAGCAGGACACTGGTGTTTAGAGTCTAAGCTAGGTACCCCCAGTGGGAGAAGAATGGAATATTCATGTGCTCACTCATTCGAAAAATATACAGATAATCTGTCATTTTCCCTCTCTTGCCCTTTTCCTAAAGTAGAAGGGGGGAGATTTGTATCAACAAAATGTGTCAGACTTGTGGCTCACACTGTAATTATGATTTCTGGTCGGAGTGATAGTTGCTGCCATGTTCCCAGGAGGCAGGCAGAATAGTCTTGGAGGCCACATGTAGCATGCAGGTTGGAAGCTTGTCTCTTTGCTTCCAGACCCTGTGAGGGTGAGCTTCAGTGCCACAAAGCTTCCCTAGGGGACTACAGACATTCAAACATGTTCAAGCATCCTTTGTGTCAGTCCTTTCCCTAGATCCCTCACTATGTGTGCTATTTCTCCTTGAAACTAAGTCACTGTTAAGCTGGTATCCATGGGTACCTTTGGGCTATCCTGGTTAAGAACCACATCTGTAAGGTGTTGAGGAGGAGCTAGGAGACCAACTCCAAGAGCAATGGCCTCCCCTTTTCTTGAGATAGCCTAGGATGTCAGTTCAAGATGAGAAAAGGTGGGCTGGGTACAGGGAGGGTACGGGCCACATTTCTGCCAGCAGACAGACTTGGTCTTCTTCTGCCTAAGGAATAATCTCTGCCTGACCTGACCAGGCAAGTTTCCGCAGGAGCTGTGACTGAAAGAGAAGCTCACCTGACTGCTGTCGGAACAGTCCAAATGCACAGAAGCATAAAGGAAGAAAGATCACCAACTGCAGGGGATAAAAGACAGTTCTGTGCGGTGCCATATGCCACAGAAGCAAAAGGCTAGTAAATCTAATTTAGTATAAACCACACAATCACCCACCTTAAAAATTAAGGACCGAGACCACAAACCCACTAAACGTCAAATGTTCATAATAGGCGGTTAAGTGGGAAAGACAGAGAAAGTACAAGGAAGAGAAGAAAGGGGGAGACAACAGAGACAGGGAAGAGAAACAAGGGGGAGGAGAGACAACAAAATCCAAGAGCAGCAATACAGAGACTGAGAGTTGGGCCAGAGAGACAGTGGGAGGAAGACAGAGAAATGGTACAAAGAACACACGTTCTCAGAGTAACTGCCCGCTTAGGGGGTCCCTGATTCTGCTGCCAAAGGGACTTAATACCACCTCTGTAGGCACAAAGGTTTTTCCAATGACTAGAAAACATTCAATTTGTTCCTTTCTATTACTCCAATCAACATGTTGGTTTAAAGCTAGCTTTATTGACATCAGCACCACCAATGTTTTGGGTCCCAACAATCCTCCACTGTAGGAGGCTGTTCTGAGCATCCTGGAAGGTTTAACAACCCTGCTGGTCCCTACCCACTAGATGCCATGGTGCCCTCCGTTGCTATGACAACTGAAAATGTCTCCAGATATCGCCCAATGTTCCCCTGCGTTGGATAAGGGACAGCCACTTCCACCAGTGGAGAAGCAATGGATTTGGACCATTACTGTTTTACAACCTACCTCTTGCCTTTAGCAGCTGTCCCTCTACCCTGTACTCAACCTCGCAGGAGGACTTTCCCCACAAGGCATATCTTTGATAGCATCACTCCACTCTTCAGAATGGCTTCAAAGAATTCCAGTGTCCAGAGAATGAGAAAAGAAATAATCCCAACTACCTACTGTGCACCGTACTTTGTTCTGAGCATTGGAAATAGAGCGAGAAACAGGACAGAGACCCAGATGCAAGGAGAGGTGGACAAGAAAGGCACAAGCAAAGGACACAGGCTGGTTTCAGACAGCAGCAAGAACTAGAAAAGGGAGGAAATGGGTAAGTCTGAGCAAATCATGAGGAGTGGCAGGGAAAATTGCCTCTACCTAGGCTCCATCTGAGCCAGAACAAGAATAACACGGATGAAGAAGCTAGGGACAGAGACAAAACACACCGACATTGAAGGAAGACAGTAAGAAGTAGCTTTGGGGGAAGGGCCTGGGGTTAGCATCTAGAGTATAGTGACGGAGAAGTAGTAGACTATAGAGTGAGTGAGCAGTGAGCCACGGGGGTGGGGGGAGGGGGCTTATGGTTTTATGGCATGGTAAGACGCTTAACATTATCCAATGACTGGCCTCCAGAGCTTCTGTTCTTTTTGTTCAGTTGATTTGGGGGGGGGGGCGTGTTGGAATTTGGTTTTATTTTGTTTTTGAAACAGAGCTTCTCAAGGCTATCCTATAATTTACTATTCAGACCAGGCTGACCTTGTACTCACAGAGATCTGCCTGCCTCTCTTTCCTGAGTGCTGGGATTAAAGGCATGAGCGCCACTTGCCCACTATGGATTCCAAATATAACCCCCGTCCCCGGCCTGATTGTAGAATCCACGTTAGTCCGTCACCAGCTCATTTTAGTCAGCTTGTACTCCTCTATAGTAGGAATGTTCCAGAAGTCCCCGGGAGACCTGTTAAGACGCAGGTGGCCCAGTCCATACCTCCACGTGCTGATTGAGTGGAGGTCTGGGAGTAATATCCAACATTATTCATTTATCACAAGTTCCCAGAAACTGCTGACACTGCTGATCCACAGAACACGTCTGAAGTAGCCCTCTGGTTAAGTACTGGCTGTGTCCTCGATCATGCTAGTGCCACCGGGCCAGCCCACCTGTCCTCTGCACGCCTGTGTTTTGAAATACCAGTCACCTGTCAAGGTGCCTCAAAAGCTGACTCACACATCCCTCCAGCAATGCCTCAGGCACATGGCCCATTCCCCTTCGAACATCTTATCAGTTAGCACCGCCAAGGCATTGCCATCTTCTGACCTGTTGTATGTGTGCCTGGGAGAGAGCCTCGAATGCGCCTCTAAACCAACACACTTAGGACCCTACCCTGGCTTAACAGGACTGCTTAGAATGCCTCCTTTCTGTTTGGAATATGATGGGCTACCTGTAGTAAATGATGCGCATCCTACCTCTGTCTTATCCCCACCCAAACATAGACTACAAAACCCCCTCCAAATGAGCTAATCAAAACCAACAAACAAAAGCCAGAAAGGGCTGAGGAGATGCCTTGCTAATAAAGTGTTCACTGCACATGAGGACCTGCATTCAGTCTCTTAGAAGCCATGTATAAAAAATTGTCAAGCATGAAAGCACACGCCTGTGTTCCCAGCACTGGGATGACAGGCAGACCGCTGATGCCTGCTAGTCAGCCATTGGGTTAAATCAGCAAGCTCCAGGTTCAGTAACGGCCCCACCCCCAACATCTCCAAAAACAAAGTGTGAAGTTACTGGGGGGGGGGGTGGGAAGCACCCAACAGTAACTTCTGAACTACACACATGCACATAGATGCATGCACGCATCTCCTATATGCATACATACATGCACTTTTTTAACTATAAAAATAAGAAGTGTTAGCAAAGAGGTGAAGAAATTAGAACACGTGTGCCCTGCTGGGAGAACATGCAGTGGTGCAGGTACTGTAAGGTACAAATGGCCTCAAACTAATTCAAGATGCAATTGCCATATCTGATGGTTAGGGTTCACTGTCAACTTGAGAGAATCTCCTGGGAGATGGTAGGCCTTTGGGTAAGCTTGTAGGGGATTAGCTTGACTGCATGAATTAAGATGGGAAGGACTGCCTGCTGTGGGTGGCACCATTCCATAGCCTGTACATCCTGGGCTGTCTAAACTGGAAAAGGGAAGCTGAACAGCTTTATGTATCCATTGTTCTCGGTTCCTGATTGTGGATGTGATGTGACCAGCGGTTTTTGTTGTTATTGTTGGTTGGGTGACTGATGGTTTTGTTTGTTTTGGGGCAAGGTTTCCCTGGGTAGCCGTGGCTGACCTGGAACTCACTCTGTAGTTCGCACTCACAGAGATCCGCCTGCCTCTACCTCCCAAGTACTGGGATTAATGGCGTGTGCCACCACCACCCAGCTGTGACTAGCAGTTTAATCTTCTGCCACCCTGAATTCCCAGGCATACAGACTGCAAGACTGTGCCATCGAACCAAAATCTGAATCAATCTTTTCTCCCATTAGTTGCTTTTGTCAGAGTCATTTTATCGTAACCACACGAGATAAAACTAAGATACCATGTGTCCCAGCATATTTTAGAGTCTATTTCCAAAATGATTGAAAGCAGAGTCTCAAACTGATATTGTACATCCATGTTTAGCCATCTCTCTTTGCCAGAGAAAGAATCAACCCTCGTATCCATCATAGCTGAAGGGATAAAAATATAATCAAACAAGGAAATGTTACTCTGCCTTACAAAGGAAGGGAAGTCTGATATATGCTGAGAAAATGGTGACCCTTGAGATCATGATGCTATGCAAAACAAGCCAGTCTCAACGTAACACATACAGTGTGTTCTCCTAGGTGCAGTGCAGAGAGTAGCTAGATTCCGGAGGCAGAAAGCATGACGGTGGCTGCGTGGGGTTGGGGCTACGGGCTAAGGGAAGTTACTCTGCAATCATAAATGTTTTCAGTTTTTCAAGATAAAATCGGTTCAGAAAACATGCAGTGGTGACGGCAGCACAGAAGCCTGAAGGTGTCTGACCCCGCTGAACTGGACACTTCAAAATAATTGAGAGGAGCGCCACAGGGATGGCTTAGGTGGTAAAGTACTTGTTTTGCAAGCGTGAGGACCAGCACTCAATCCCCTAAAATCCAGGGTTAGAATAAACTGTGTATAGTAGCTCACATTTGTAATCCCTGTGATGGGGAGGTAGAGAGCAGGCAGATCTCTGGGTTCGCTGTCTAGCAAGCCTAGCTTACTTGGTGAGCTACAGGCTAATGACAGACCTTATCTCAAAAGAGATGGATTGCGCTCCTGAATATAGCACCTAAGGCTATCCTCAGGCCTCTACAAACACACACGCACACACACACACACACACACACGAACATGCATTCAAGCACAGTTCATTCACAAAAAAATTAAATGAGTGAAAATTTCAAGAAACAAATGAAAACATCAAAAAATGATTAAAGTGGTACATTTTATATTGTACATCTTTTATCATAATTAAACATAATTTTGAATGCAAAAGGAGTCTTGCTTTATAGTTTATGAAGTGCTTTCACAGATCTTAGCTCATTTGCATTTTTTCATAATCTGGAATACAGTGATAAAACGGAATCATTACAATTTTTGCAGGTGAGTTTTCAGAAACAGAGAAGGACTAAATGAACTCAGACACACAGTGACTAGGATCAGACTAAAAAGAAAGGCCTGGTCTCTTGCTGCTCCGACACTCAGCCCAGGCCATCACATCACGAGGTTATAGAGCAGACACTTTCATGTGCTAGGGAAGATGCCCCCTGGCCTGCCTGGAGAAAGGACAGAAGGGAAAAGAGGGATGGGGACAGTGATGACATGGTTGGAGGAGTCCCATCTCATGACATCTGCCTTTCAAGGTGAGTATCATTATTTTACAGGTGGGGATAGACCCCTCCAGTCACCTAACCAATTTTACCTTTAAAAACAAACTCCAAAACGAAAAACAGAAAACCCTCCCCATCTGTGTGGTTTCTGGTGGGAAATGCCATCAAGCCTTTTTTCCAGAATGATATGAACACCAACACGTGGCTTTTGAGTCTCCTGTCCTAGGCTACCAGTCAATGGTCACCCAGCTCACCATCTCCCCTTAACTCCCAACATCCCTGTCAGGACACATGCAACAGAAGGGGACACTGTACTGCAAAGCTCTCTCCTCTGCAGGGACTTAGACCCCAGCTACATGTTGGCCTAAGCCTGGCCAGCTGGCACGGTCTGAGGTTTTGGGGTGAGAGGGGTGTGGCCTGTAGATTTCCTTTCCCTTTTCCCTATCTCCCAACTCACAAGGCCTGTGTACCCTCACTCATGAGGCCTGTGTACCACCACTTTGTCTCTCTTTTTGGTCTCTGCCCTTACCTCATGGGATGTCTCATGGAGACAGGGGAAAAACTCATTCGGGGCAATTACTCCTTTCTCAAGACCATCCCCTTCCTTAATTTCAGATCTCACAACTAAGGGCATGATGTATGTCTTCCACCAATCCAGCACTCCCCATTCCCTGGCCTTACCCATGAGTAGTAAAAGTGAGCCCCATGTAGTTCAAGGCCGACCCCTCCAAAAGGACTACTGTCCAGGGTCTCCAGGGCACCCCCAAGAAGACACTGGAATTGTAGTACACACTCCAGAGTCTATAAGGAGCCCATTTCTTTGTGACCCTTTGGTGATATGGCATCTTAAATCACCTCTTCTCAACCACTTACTTCTCCATCCCTGCATCCTCAGAGTCTGGTGGGTGTGGATGCCTGCGTCAACACAGGTGTCTGCAGCCTCCCCTGCTTTGAAAATGTAGAGGGAACTGAGGCCCCACTGATTTAAAGCAGAAGCTCATCGACCCCTGTGTAATGAACTTGGCTGCAAATGTGACTCCAGCCCCTGATCCTCCATTGAAATCTGTCACTTATTGGCCGTCATTTCTCAGTATCCGGAACTGGTTAAGTCTACCAAATGTTAACCCACTCCATGAATCTGATGGTAATGAGGCCGACTTTCTCTTTATTTATCATTAGAGGTGGCAGATCCAAGAGGTAATTTAGTGTTCAGAAAGACCGATATTAGAACTTTATGTCAGGGGACGCATTGCCAAATGCAGCCTAATAACGACATCATTAAATACAGAATAAAGTCTTTATTTAAATTCACTTTCATCTCATCCCTGCCTATAAAATGTAGGATATATACAGAGTGAGTCTTTAGTCCTCAAAACAAATTTCTCCAACTTTATTTCTTTCCCCCTTAGCTGTCTCAGTGCCTCTGGAAGTTCACTGGGTGTCCATCCCTGCCTGGGCTCAGACACAGCTCAACTCCGGTACATCAAAAGCACACTCATCCTTCACGGCCACGTGCCAAAGCTGTTCTAGGCAGCAGGATCGTTCATGGTCCCTGCTCTCAGGGGGCTGTCAGATTTATATGGAAATGAACGTGATTTGGGTCATGCACCATATAAGACCTCACATCCACAACAAACCACCACCCAAGGGAAGTGCATAAGATTATGAAAGCAATCGCTTCTCGGCCTTTTGGCTAAGATCAAGTGAAGATTATGAAAGCAGAGGAAAATTCGCATTGCCCAGTGACATCATTACCCTCGTGACATCATGGCACCCCACATTAGTTATGTGAGTGTGGTGATGCTGGTGCCTGCCAGAGACGGGAAAGCACAGCACACACAACTCTACAATGTGCGCAGCAGAGGATGTGCTAATGAATGGCTGTGTTGCTAGCTTATATAATTACTTCACTGTACTTTGTATAATTATTCTACAGGGCTCGCATCCACTCACGCTGGAAAGACTGTTTACTGTAAAGCAGTGTGCCAAGTGGCACTGGAAGCAACCCCATACATTTGGTGTTTACCATGTCTCCTGACTGCAGTATTTTCTTTTGTGGTTGACTCAATCATATGTTGTTTTGTTCATCATGGCCCTAGGAGCAACAGACTACTTAGTAATATGCACACACCATATGGCCTACAAATGGATATATATGTTTGTACATACTTATATATAACCTACATGGCATAAGTTGTGTGTGGTGATACCCACCAATAATCCCAGTACTAGAGAGGTTGTAGCAGGAAGGTAGCAAGTTCAATGCCAGTCTGAGTGACAGTAAAGTAATAAGATTCTGTCTCAAATTTAAACAAAATGATTACGATAACAAATTTTAAAAGGGTAGCTAGAGTACAGCCAAATTTTAGAGCACCAACCAAAAACTGCCTAGGGTCCTAGGTCTGGTCACTGACAATACAAAACTGAGTGAATAAATAATCTAGGGAGGTGTGTGTGCGTGTGTGTGTCTATGTGTGTCTGTGTGTGTGTTTGTGTGTGTGTAAGTAGGTTCTATGATGTTAGTGCATGATCGCCCAGTATTGCATGTTCCAGAATGAAGTAACACATGTCTGTAATTACACCATTGCTGGACTCAAATGTTCTCCCCAGTTCTGTTCCAAGATCTCTGTGGTCTCTGTTCCATGTTCTATAGAAGCAAAGCCTCCACAAGTCTAGTAAGGGAGGGTCCTCCCCTCTGCCAGGACATGCTCCTCACCCCGCCTCTCTTCAGCCTCGTCTGCAGCTCCAGACCCCACTTTTCGGGTTTGTTTTTCTGTCCACCTATATTGGCCCTTTGTCCACTGCTGTCCCTGCAGCCCAGCACAGATAGGACATGCTCGAGAATCCCGCCTGAGTGGGGCGGGAAGTGGGGGTGCTCTGGGGTGCTGAGAGAGACTCACAAAGGAGATCACTCAACTGGGCTGTGACACAGAAACCTACTGGCTGGAGACAGAAATCAGCAGGTGTACGGCACAGAGGAATCAAACAAACGGTCTGTGGAGCTGGGATGTGAGGCAACTGGAGAAAAGGGCAGAGGACAGGGCTGCAGGTATTTAAGGGAACTTGGACTCTATGGCCGTGGTCCTGGGTGAGAAAAAAATGCAGCAGCATGGCTGGGAATGGACAGAAGGCCTCCAAGTGAACATTCCAGTCCCCGCCCCGCCCACAGCTCTCATAGACCTGTGTGCCAACTAGTCCCCAAGAGAGTCCCAGTGACTATTCCTCCTAGATCCCACATCCCTTTTGCATTTATTCCGATCTGGGAAGGGCTGCCCTGACCAGGAATGTGGGAGAAGTGGGGACAATGTACCCTCTGAAACTGCTGCTTCCATCTTAGGGTGTCCTGCACCTGACTCTGGGGAAAACAAGTTCACCCAGGAGTGTGCTATGGAAAGACCCACAGAGACAGGCACTGAGGCCTCCAGCTGACAGCCAATGAGATACCAGGGCTCAAAGTCACCAAGTGAGAGCTTAGGGGTGGAGGCTGCAGCCCCAATGGGGTCTGTATTGGCTGTCCACCTTTCATGGTAGCCTTGGGATCCACCCTTAGCCAGGCAGAGTTCAAGACACAACTCCAGATTCCACCCATCAGAAACTAAAGGAGAGAATATACAATTGTTGCTTTAGGCTGCTCAGTCTGGGGAAATTTTATTACATCTTGAGAGAGCACTAAGCCAGCCTCCTCCTTCTGCAAGAGCCTGTAGTGACTTCTGCCTGAGTAGCAGAGATGGGAGTAGAGATGGGGACTATAGCATCCGTGAAGGCTACTCCTCGGACAAACCTGCTGAGGTATGGCCAGAAAGGAGGGAGGGAGGGAGGGAGGGA
>NC_022012.1:36575134-36589487 GCF_000317375.1 Microtus ochrogaster
AGGGAAGGAGGGAGGGAGGGAGGGAGGGTCCTCCAACTCCTTCACTTCGAAGGAAGAATATATGGAGGCCAACTTCTGCCTGAGAGACACAGTCCTCTGTCCCTCCAGCTCCGCCCACACACCTGCTGTGAGCCCCAGTCCCAGAGGTACAGTAGAGATGATGGCCTGAGCTGTTTTACTGCCTCCTGCCCAGTTGAACCCATGGGCTACTTAGACGCTGCTGAGTCTGCTCAACCAATAATAACAGAGAGCAGATGTTCTGGGAAAGGTTTATCTCTCCTGCTGGCATGGTACTCAGAAGCTGACCTTTCTCTGTCACGTTTAGTAAATGTTATTAACACTCTTAAGAGGGCCTTGGGTACCCAGGTTCTCAGTCAGAATGAGAGACACCTTCATCGGAACGTCTCCTGAACATGCCATCACAGCCAGGAACGTCACTAAGGAAAACCAGCGGCAAAGGAGGGCAGAGGCTGAGCAAGTGATAATAAAAGTACCTTGCAAATGCCCTGAGAAACAGCACGGTGGGTGGGGAGTCAGGGAGCAGGCTTGGGAGCCAGAAATTGCTGAATTCCAATGCCAGCTCTATCATTTAGTTTTGCCCCTGGGCAAGTTGCTTCATTTCTCTGAACAAACAGTTCTTACCAACATTGTCTTCAGGTGTAAATAAGAGGACGCATGGGTTGGGAACGTCGCAGGCACTTGGTGCTGCTAGGATGCTGTGTGAAGGAATTAACCCCACCCTCCCTACAGGGACACTTGGACCTCCCTTTCTCTCTGTTCCATGTATGTAGGAAGCACCGCACATAGCACCTGTCATGACAGCCGTGTTTCATGCTCCAAACAGCACCTCCAAAGTTACCATGTCACTAGACACAAATGTGAGCCTTGGGAGCTTAGAAGGAAGGGAACAGCAGGCCTTAGTTTACCCATGTCACATGGGTTGAGAAAGAGAAGAATAGGGACTGGAGCTTAGGCATGCCTCAGGACTCCCTGACCTCAGCCAGCCTCTCAGGTAGGTTTGCCCCCATCAGCTCTGTCACCTTCCCTCAGCTTGGAGGGCTCTTTTGGATAGCCTGTGCCATGATTTGGGACTGTGGTCACATGCCGGGAAGGCCAGGAGCCCAGGAGGGACAGAGGGGTTATTCTAAACTCTAAGGTGAGACCCATCTCTCCTTCCTTTAGCAGACTATCTCCTTTCCTCACCTACAAAATGGGTATGTGTAAGAGGCCTGAGTGAGTGCCGGCTTGAAGCTGGTCTTCAAAGGAAAGATACAAAAGCTCCCAGGTGCGCCTCTCAAGAGGATGGACTTAGGCTCCAAGACGGCTGCCAGCCACAAAGGGACATCTTACACCCACCGTTCGGTAAAACCCTTGACACTCTTTCAAAACTGTGGGGTCTTTGAGACAGAATGTCTACCCCATCTTCCTCACACCTGGATATGAAAAAGAACTATAACAGTATGGACCACCGAGGCGATCCTTCCCCAGTCCCCGTGTCCTAGGCAAATCTGTGTATCTTCTGGCCTCTGATCAGGGTATTCTCCCATCCGAGTATTAACCAGGTCTGGTCCCACTTAGCTTCCAAGCCTGAGATCTGCTTGTTCAGCATGGAATGCACAGATGCTCTCTCGGTTTTCTCCACACTGAAAGGGTGCCATGGATCCGGCAGAGAAGAAATTGATTCTTTCTCTCCCCTCTTTGGTCAAACTGTAAAGAAAAATCACTCCCCCCCCCCAATTACTGTCTCCTGATTGTTTTTGGAATACAGAAAAATTAAGGTATGAACCCGAATGCCTGGCAACAGTTCCTGTCCAGGTTCTCCATCTTACAGCAGGTTCTGGAAAGCAAGGCCTCCCACTGGCCAGCAGAGAAGCCGCAGAAGAAACCAGGCTAGTCTGGAGTTGCCCAGTAGCGGGTCAAGCAGTCTGTGATCCTGTGGAATAGCCCGTGAGAGCCGTGGTTGGGGAGCAATGAACATGCAGAGACCTTTGAGGTGCCGCCGGATCACGAGGACCCAGTTCACACAGGTGCTTGTCTCCCTCTTTGAGATCATTCTGTCCCTCAGGCCCTGGAAATCTGGGCCTGTGTAGGATGAACAGCTCTGAACATCTCCAGAAAGTCAGAAGAATGCTTCTATTGTCTTGAACAACAGGGCCAGGTTCCCTGAGACTTCTGAAGCACCCAGTCTCCTTAGGCAACAGGCACCTAGCTACACCTTCATCCGTTCACAATGTGCACTCACATTCATCACCATGTCATAGGCTGAGCTTCCCAAATCCAAGTTCTCCTTCCCATTATTAACAAGCAGAACTGCAAGTTACTTATCTCTTCTCACATCTTCTAACCACATGCACACGCACAGACACACACAATTACACATACTCACACACACTCACAGACACACACACACATTTACACATATATACACAGAGACACACTCATACACACAGATACTCACCACACACACTCACACATACACACATATTAGCGCATGCCACACACACACACACACACACAGAGCCAAGCTGTACTTCAGCACTTGGCTTAGAAATGTCCTCGGTCAAATACCCACTACTCACCTCACTACTTCTCACTTCCAAACAGCACAAGGAAGTGAGCCTGACTCAGCAAAGTTCTCGGCCACTTCCCAGCAAGGATGGCCTTTCCGGGCAATAGCATCTTCCTTTCCCCTCCTGAGAGCACAGCACAGGACAGAACAACTATCCCCATTTCTATGAGCTCTGCTCAGGACCCCTGAGCTATCTGCTCCAAAGACTGAGGCTTCCCTGTGTAGTTCTCCTCTGGTTTTTGTCCCTCCCCAGGGTCAGCACTGCCGGCCTCTTCACAGGAGTTCAAGCTCTTTCTAGCACACACCTCAAAAGTCTCCTAGCTTTTCCTCATTACTTAATCCCCAGACTACTTCTGAATGGAGGGGAGATTTAATAAAGAGCAATGTCTCCCTTTTTAAAAATGAATTTCCAGGGCTTTGATTGGATCAGCAGCTAAGGGCAATTCTTCCTCTTGTAATGAACCCAGATTTGATTCCCAGCACCCACATGGCCGCTCATAGTCACCTGTAACTCCAGTTCCAGGGGATCTAGCGCCCTTTTCTGGCCTCTGCAGGCATATACAGAGTGTCTATAAATGCAGGCAAACACTTGTACACAAAGTAAAAATAAATAATCTTACAGGAGATCAACTTTCAGTGTAGTATATTACCCCCTTTAAAATACTTTATATTAGCTAAATATCAAAGAACAGATAAGGTTTGGAAGTCCTAGATGAAGACACAGTGGACTTAGCATTTGCGGGGGAGGGCATTTGTTTTCAGGTTCCTAAATGGTTCCTTCTTGCTGTGCCTCACATGGTCTAAGGGTCAAGGCATTCTCTGCACCTCTTTAATAAGGTATCTTACGCGATGTGGCAAAGTCCTCATGAGCTAGTCCCTCCCCAAAGGCCCTACTTTCTCCTACCATTGCACTGGTGATTAGATTCCAGCATAAACATTTTGAAGAGACTGGTACTTAGATCATAGGTAGCCATTCTCGGAAGACAAAGCTTTTCACTGTAGAAACGATGAAAGGAGACAGAGGACAGTGGAATGCACACAGAGGATGAGAGAAACTACAGCTGAGATCCGTTCCAAAAGAAGTAAACTCTGTCAACCAGTCTTAGTGGCTCAGGCCAATGGCAGACCCTTGTTATAGATAGAGCAAGGTCGACCAGGAGACAGAGACTGGCTTGATACGACCCCGAGAAATAGTTTGCTACTCAAAGACGGAACGTGTCTTCTGAAGGGATGGCTGTAGCCAGAGGCTGAACTTTGGTTGCCTTCCTTGTTAACTTTGACGACGTGGCATAGACAGATGGCTGGGAGTTGAGGTCAGCTCATCACGCCACTGCCACCCAGGGAAGTTCCTGGGAGCGCTGCAGGATTTGGGAAGATTCGTAGGTGTTTGTTTTGCCTGTCACGCCTTCCCTCTAAAGGACGCTCGCTCTACTCCTTCTGCTCCCTATGGCACCCAGGGGGGCCGCAAACCTGGTTGGTGTTTCAGTGACTACTCACTGACTAGCTGACTAATTGCAGGAACTCCTTTGGGTCTAGCGAGAAGAGTGGGAGCTGTCTTACCAGGAAGCCCCTGCTTAAATGCAAGAACTAGGAGAGAGAAGGAAATCCCCCAACCACTGCCACCATTATCAAGGATGCATGCCTTGGATGGTATGTTGGTCGAGCTGGGTGGGAGCCACAGCCCTGTTCAGCCAGGAAGAACACTGTCTATGAATGGTTGGTGGCCTCTGTCCACAGACACTAAGCAGGTGCCGGCTGTGCTGCCTGCTACAAAATCCTCTGTAGACCGTTGCTAGCACCGGACTCCCAAAGGAAAGCTCTGAGCTTGACTTCCAACCTGTTCCATCTTGGCCAGCGAGTCACAATCTACGGTCCGTGGGTCAAGTCAAGCCTCTGCTGGTCAGTGTGTGAGGGTGAGCTAGGAGGGTGTGGTCTAGGAGCTGAGAAGGGCTTCTTATGTCTCTCTTTTAAAATGTTCATCATGTTTACTTTATATTTTGCTTTTAAATTTTCTTCATTTATGTTTATGTTGCATGCAAGTGTATATGTTTATACATGTTTATCTGTGTAATGTATCTCCCCCCGCCCCTTTGTGTGTGTGTGCACGCGCGCATCTGCATGTGGAAGCCAGAGGTTGACATTGGATACCTTCTTTGATTACTCTTCCACTTAATTTTTTGAGGTAGAGTATCTCACTGGACCTGGAGTCCATCAGTTCAACAAGGCTGGCCAGTCGATGAGTTGAGAGAGTTACCTCCAACCACACTGGGTTGGACATATGCAGTATTAGGCCTGTTTTTTTACATGTATCCAAACACAACTCTCTTTTTTTTAGGATTTATTTATTTTTATGTGCATTGGTGTTTTGGCTGCGTGTGTGCCTGTGTGAGGATGCCAGATCCCCTGGAACTGGAGTTACAGACAGTTGTGAACTGTCACGTAGGTGCTGGAAATTGAATCCAGGTCCTCTGGGAAAGCAGTCAGTGCTCTTAACCACTGAGCCATCTCTTCAGCCCTCCAAATTCAATTCTTATAGCTTACACAGAAGGTACTTTACCAACTAGGCTCTCACCCTAGCCCCGTTTTTCTTACATTTCTTAATGGCTGCAAAAAAAAATCAAAAGAAGATTATTTTGCTGCAAAAAAATTTATCAAATTAAAATATTAATATCTATTACTAAAAGCCGGCTGGAACACAGCCACACTCATTCATTTATGTATGCTCTGTGGCTGCTTTGGTGCTACAGTAGCAGTTATGAGGTTAGAATAGAGGCCGTATTTTAGGCCCAGAAATCCTAAAATATTTATGATCTGACCCTTTATGAAAAAGTTTGCCAAGTCATGGTCTAAGTCAAGCATAGGTCTCATTCGCCTCACCAATGGTTTGGGATGTTTTCTTAAGAACTCAGACTAAGTCAGCCAGAGCTAGACGCTCCCCAGTGGCAATGATTGGTTCAGGGTGGTTAGTGATCCAAACTGGCCGATTAAGACTTAAGGGAAGAGGAAACTGTCTGGTTCTCACTCCCCGGCTAGGCTTGGAGAAAATTTCAGTGCTAGCAGTCCGTGATTCAAGGACAGATGAAGCTGATGTCCTGGGCAATGGAGCTGAAGCCACGAGGGTGGACCAGAGTCCCTGTTTCTACTGTGCACGACAATCAGCAACGCCAGCACTTACCGCTAGACCTCTGGTTGTGGAGCCCGGTCCACTTCCTTGTTGTTTAAGTTGCCTTCACCTGAATGTCTGTGCTTGGAGCCAGGAGCATTTCCTGACTCTGGGCATCTGCAGGCCCTGTTCCTTCTGCACAGAAAGCTCCCCATTCCCCATCCCTTGCCAAGTAACATTGGAATTGCAGTGTCATCGAGACCACATGTGACCTCCAGACCAGGTTTCATACCCCACCCCAGCCACCGTTCTCAGGACTTCCTTTTGCCACATACATCATTTATCTCTTCTACACCTGCCCATGCCTCCCTTGCTAGTGTCCTTATGTGTCACCATGTTTGGCACAGTCTGCACTGACTCCCAAGAGCCAAAGGAAGTGCCCACCTATTGATTATAATGTCTCCCAAAGAGCATCCAGACTTCCTGGAGGGCTGGTTCCCACAACCTAGTATTAGGTCAGGCATCAAGATCTCCCCTCTTGCTTATGCCTATGAGATCAATAAAGAAAAGGTAGGTAGCTTTGGCTCTTACTCTCTTCCCTCTCCACGTGCTTTCTCTCTAAGACAGACTGTGCACTGGGGATCACTCCCTGGTTACCAAGCGTGCCAGGTCTCAGACCTAGGCCGTTTTTGAGAAACAAATCTAAGCTGCTCTCTCTACTACAGGATTTCTCAGAGATCTTGACACCGCACTGTGTCTACAGCGGTGAGAGGGGAGGTAGGCAGTGCCAGGGCTCTGATTGTGAGCCCGGAAGACAAGAGGCATGATCTGCAGCGCTTCTCAAACTTATTTGCTGATGGCACCTTTTTTCCCTAAGCCAAGTCTCACTAGACTCTAGAGATAAATATTTTTCTGTGAAACTTCCTGGCTTAGGGCCTTTGGGAAAAGACAAACACAGACGCAATGCATTAAGAGGTCTTCCAACGTATCCAACAGCAAGCATCCAGTGTACTAATGAGCTCGGGAATCATATGTTAGGCACAGGGCCCTGGATTCTCAGGATGAAGAATCAAGGCAAACATCCAAAGAAGTGGGTGGATAGGAGGCTCAGAACCCTGTCTACTGCACCAGCCATGTGCTACCCCTGCTCCTGAAGTGCTGGGGGCAGAGCGGGGTACAGAGGGGATGGAGTTGAGCAGTAAGAGATGCTCTAGAAAATGATGACAAAGAGTCACCTACAGGCCAAGGGAGCCTCCACTGGCATCCCAGGTCACATTCCTACTTCTTGGCTAAAGCCATTACCTAAGCTATGGAGATGATCCCTCTAGGGAGGTCTGTGCCATCAGGCTGCCACTTACTCTGCACAGTTCCCCTCTGCTGTCACTGATGTCAAGTCTCTAAGTGGTCATTCCAAAATCTGTAAGGAATTTCCAAAATCTTTAGAGACCCTGCCAGGAATGTCCACGGGAGAGCAAGAGCTTCCCGTTTGCTTCACATCGTCTCCATCTTTGGAAAGTGGGGTGGAGGGACCTGCCCGAGATGTCCAGAGCGAAAGAACCTCACGGCAGCCACATTCTCTGATCCAGTTCCTCCTCCCAGGCAATGAGGCACTGCCAACAGCTCCCTGTCGTTCAGGAAGGCTGGTGGCTACACGCCCAGGAAAGAAACCAGCATTTAAATGTAGCTCTTCTCCTTTCTAGAACCCAGGCTCTATTTTGGAAGGTTAAAAAAAATAGAAGTGAGGTCTAGTGGGTTGAGATTTCACTGCTTCGTACCTGACCCTGAGAGCTCAGCTCCCACTTATAGTTATGGGGGTGGACAGAGTCTCAAGAGAGAGAAATACTAGCAGTGGTTCGGTAGGCAAAGATGTGCTTCCAATGTCTTTTGAGGACAGTCTGGGAATCCCTTACTCTACCTGGGCTAGAGGCAGCCCCAACAATGCTTTAAGAACAGCACACTCATCTCTACTGAACTGAGTCCTCTAGAAAGAGGTAAGATGATAAAGTTTGGCTGTTGCCTTCAGGAGTCTGGTACCATGACAGGGGAAGGTGCAAAGCAAACTGAGTTTTCCAAGCTGTGTAAAGCTTGCAAAAAAAAAAAAAAAAAAAAAAAAAAAAAAAAAAAAAAAAAAAAGCTCCCAGGTCAGTCTCAGCCTTGGGCTGGGCACCTACCTCACGTAGACTCCCTGCCCCATAAATAATAAACAAGCAGTCTCCACAGCAGAATGTGAGCAACCAATGTAAACCTGGGCATATGTTCAGGAGGGACAATTGAGAACTGTGCCTGAGAAGAAAGTCCCCGAGAGAAGAAGCGGTGATGAAAAGCTTGGTTTAAAAAATGGCAGCGAGAGAAATGATTCCAAGTCTTGCATGGCTCACAGACCTCACTGTCCTCTGAGTCAAGGCCTACCTAAGAAATATGCAACAATGTCCTATGGGCTTTGTCACAGAGAGCCAGGGATGCCGTGAACACATCAGGACAACCCAGAGGCTTAGGGGCGAGCAGTCAGAGATAGAACAGAGCCACTTGCGGTCACAGAGAGTTGAGAGTAGGTAGGGGCACAGGGTCTTGGCAATTTTGTTGGATGATGATGGCATAGTGTGTAGAGAAGGCATCTGCTGTTTGAAAGAAAATACACCTTCATGTAAAGTGTGGTGGCTTATGTCTATAATCGAAGCATTTGGGAGGCTGAGGCAGTAGGATTGTCACGAGTCCACGGCCAGCCTGGACCATAGCAGTTAGAGAGGTGGGGGAGAGAAAGAGAGAGAATCACCATTCAAACACTAGCCATGGAGAAGCCCCCATTGCACTACTATACACACCATCTGCTAACTTTGAGCGGCACATGGAGGCATATATGGCTACCTTCTCACTCCAGGGCAGGTAATGTAGGTAAGGTCCTCCTCTCTTAGGAAAGACAGTAAGTGCACATCGCTGGAGAATTGTGTGCTGCTGCCAACGGACCCTCTCTTTTAATGCCAGTCCCAACAGTTAATCATGTTGCCTTGAGGGATCACTTCACTTCCCCAAGCTACAGTTTTCTGATGGAAATGAAGGGGCAAGAGGGGGTATCCAAACTTTGCATGGAAGGTCAAAGACAAAGACAATCCCATCTCTGGCAGCACAGACATGAACACCAACAAGAGGCTCCAGGGCCTCAAAAGCAGTTTATTTTTTCTAAATGATTTCTGTTTCTTACTTGTTATGTAAACCCTGTTTCAATGGAGCTGGGTTTCCTCCTTCCAGAGCTCCCTAGCCCTGTACTGTGCTGCTAGGGATCTGGCCATTGTCTGAGATGGGGGATCTGCCCATTTTCTGGTATGGATAGGGATCTGTCCATTGTCTGGGATGGAAAGGGATCTGCCCATTTTCTGGGATGGGGATCTGCCCATTGTCTGGGATGGATAGGGATCTGCCCATTGTCTGGAATGGAAAGAGATCTGCCCATTGTCTGGGATGGGGATCTGCCCACTGTCTGGCATGGGGTGACAGTGTGCTCAGTACTACAAACTGTAAACTATGCAGGCTCTGCCCTAATCACCTCTCTGTCCGCAGGGCCTGTCACAATCTCTGACCACATACAGTCTCAATAACTATTTGTTGAGAAAATGGACTTTGACCCTCTGCCCTAACCAATTCAAAATTTGCTAGAGCCCAAATTAATGAGGTTTCAGTGTAATTAAAACTGACAATTTTTTTTTTACCGTCCACATTCAGATGTCTCACTTCAAAGGACACCATCAAGAAAGTGAGTCAACGAACAACTCAAAAGGAAATAGGATGACTATGTGTCCAACAAGGAACTATCTAGAACACATAAAGAGCTCTAACAGCTTGATAAAGAGAGAGAGATAACTCAATTAAAAATGGGCAGAAGATCTGAATAGACTATCCTCAAAGAAGAGCACAAATGGCCCATAAGCACACAGAAGGGTGCTTGTCATTAGCGCCCAGGGGAACGCTAATCAAAGCCACAGAAGACCATCACAGAGTTAGAATGCTCACACGTGAACAAGAAAAGAAAACGGGGCAGCCACTTTGGCAAACAGCCTGGAGTTTTCCAAATCGTACACAGACTTAGCTCAGGATGGGGCAATTCTACTCCTAGGCATGTGCCCAAGAGGATGCGGAAGGGGTGGCTGCCTAAAAACCTGTCTTTGTGTAGGGTTTTACAGGAAGATCATTCATTATAGCTCAAGGTGGAGAGAAACCCAAATACTTGTGAACTGATAGACGGATAAAACATGGATGTCCACACACTAGAATATACTTCTACCATAGAAGGGGATGGAGTCCTCAACATGGATGAACTCTAAAAATATCATGCAAGTGGAAGCAGCCAGATTATCTACCCTAGGTTAATCTCTCCATGCCAGAGAGAGACCATCATGACTGGGTAAGGTGGCACCATCACCGGAGGTGGCACCAATCTCCGGCTTGGGTCTCAGGCTGATAAGAAGGAGAGAGAGAGAGCTAAGTAGTGGTATTCATTACTCTCTTCTTCCTGAATATGGATGCTTTCAAGGGCGTTTCAAGCTCTTGCCACCTTGATCCCCTTTGATAATGGACTGTGCCTACTGTGAGTAAAACCAACCCTTCATCCTCCACCCATGTAAACAGAGCACTCGTACATAAAATTCTCAAAAACATAGAAAGATTTGAAAGGAAATAAACATTTTCTTCCTTCATCAAGTTGTTTTTGCAGAGATTTTTTTAAATCACAGCAGCAGTGAAAGTAACCAAGAAAGAACCCCCAGTTGATACACTTGCAGACACAGAAAGTACACACATGGTGGCTCCGGGGCTGGTGAGAGGTCCAGGACCCAAGGAGTGATGGCAAAGGGGGATGAGGCTTTTTCAGAATGACATTCTGAAGTTGGTTGGGGTGACATCTGCACAGTTGCATCAATACGCTGAAACCCACTAAATAGTATCATGATTTGTATGATACACCAATTTATTTGGAAAAAGCTGTGTTAAAATGAGTTGAAGTAACCGATGAGGTGCTAGTGGGCAAGGGCACTTGTAGGACAAGCCTGGGAACCCAAGAAGAAAAATGACTTCTTACCATGTTGGCCTCTGACCTCCACATGTAAACTGGGGAGCAGGCATGTGTGTGTACACACACACACATAAATAATAAATACATTTTAAAAGGAGAAGTGAAAGAAAACCAGTTTTTGATTTTTTCATTTTTCTTAGACCTCTAATTTTGGCAAACAAAACCTTGAGTCGTACAGGCCTATTGCGTTTCCCACAGCGCCGCCGACAGCGCTGGATAGCAGGTAATCAGAATCAATTTCTTGAATTGAAAATCACAAATATTTTGACCCAAAACAAAATCGGGGTGTATAGACTCTCATTCAAATTCAGTACAGTTGGAGAAACTGTCTCCTGATACCTAGATGGGATTCTATGGAAGGAGGATGGGGACCAAGTCCTGCTACATACCTTGGGCTGATCTAGACCTTGCTATGCAGCATGAGATGACCTAGAACTTTCCATCTTCCTGTCTCAGCCTTCCAAATTCTAGGGCTACAGTTATGTGCCACCACACCTGACCATCTGTTTCACTCTTGCCTAACTGTGAGCAACTGGAATTTTATAGACAAGGAAACTGACGACCAATGAGATCAGGTCCCTCTTCCACGGTCACACAGATGTGGATAACAGAGATAGCATTACATCTGAGTGTCTTCTGACCTATTTGTTTTTCTGTTTCTTAAGCAAAACTACCCTAATCTACTACCTCTCCCCTTCCCAGCCTTTCCCCTCCTCCTCCCCCATTACCATTATAGTCTGCTAACATAACTGCTATCCAGGATTTGAAACCTGCTTCTGCTCCCCAGACTCAATTAAACTAAAGTCTTGCAGTTCTCCAAGGTCTCTCCCTCCCCCAGAACATTCCCTGGACCCATTAAGGAGGCTCAATCCAGAACAGGGCTCAGATGGAGATCTTAGGGTCTGCTTTGTGAAAACTAGGCAAAACCCCATCACTTTCTCTCTCGTTTTCTCCAGACTTCCCCGTCATGTGTACAGCTGCTATCCTGAAAAAGGCACAATGGAATGAGCAGAGGACACCTCACTATGGAGCCCCACCTAGTTGAGTACTCTGCTCCCTCCCTCCGTACCTCTGTAGAGGCAGCAAGATGGGAAAAGTGCAGGGGAAATGGCTCACAGCTTCCTGCTTCCAACTCCAGACTGGAGGCGACTGCCCTGGACCTCACTATAGATGAGTCTGGAGGGGACCACCCTGACTTCATTGTGGAGGCAGCGGGGAGGGACCACCCTGACCTCATTGAAGAGGGGGTGGAGGGGAACTTCCTTGATCTCACTATGGTGGGGGTAGAGGGGACACCCCTGACCTCACTGTGGAGGAGGGCAAGCTAACTTAAGACCACATGGCTCCCTGATAGCCACTGTCTTTTGCAGCTTGGCTCTGCAACAGTGACAACCAAGACCCATAAAGAGAGCCCTAGACTTGGAACAGGAGCCCTGGCTCTCGCTCTGGCCCCCTGGATGCATGCTTTCTTGCTCCTGACTGTTCCTGGAAGACAGAAGAGAAAACCAATTATTGGGAGCAAGAGACCCTTACGAGAAAGAAAAAGCTTAAGCTGGATGTCCTTTAAGGGTGGCTGGGCCAACACCATTAAACCATCTGTGAGTGAACCAACCTGCTGGGCTCAGGGACGATCTCCCTGCTTCCTGAGAAAATGTAGCAAGAGTGTGAAGAACTAGATTATAAATTCAACTCTCCTACTTACTGGCTAAGTGACCTAGGGGAGATCCTTGCAGGCCCACAAGTCCTCAAACTCTTAGGGAGCCATAAACTGTGGGGGAGGCTATGCTGTGTCCTCAGGTGAGGGTCCCAGCTTGGGATGAATATGTAACTGTCACCCCGCAGGAGACCCTTGGCATCTTACTAGTTCTGGCTGCCCACATCTGGGAGCAGGTTCCTCAGAGGGTGGATCCCCAATATCCCTGCTGCCAGCTAGAGATGTTTGAGTTTCAACCTCTGACATCCTACAGTAATCTCTCTGGTGGGACCCAAGATCCTTCCCTGGGCATGATACCCAAGATTATCCCCCTCACTCAACATTGAGAGGTGATGTTAGCACAGGGCTAGCTCTGAAGCTTAGCAGGGCTGAGGAGGGAGAAAGACCCTAGAGCAGAAAGGTATCGCTGTTGTCAAGACAGCAACAGAGGACTGAAGAAACTGCATCCTAGTAGCACTACAGGGCTTCCTAGGCTATGTTCAGGAGGCGGCCTCAGACTGTGAACCTGACCCAGTTTCCTCTGAACCCTATATCCTGAAGCCTGCCCTTCCCCAACTCTGCCCCACCTACCCAGAGCATTGCAGTGAGCGGCTCTTGGGGACTCCAGGAGACTCCCAGCAAAGCAGTAACTTCTTAGGGAGCACAAGTTTATGCGGATCTGCTTAGCAACTCCACCCGCCCATTCATTTTATTTATTTTATTTCATAAAGCTACAGATAGGACTTCCCATGCAAATGACTCCCGGATGAGATGCAAATTGGGGCTTGAAGCTGCCAAGAACCTATGTGGCTTTCCCCCCCCTCTGAATCCTTTTGAGAACTGTAACAGCAGCGCTGTGGCACCTCCTCCTGCCCCTCTGCCCTCTGCTCAGAAGCTTCTTTGCTGCGTGCTTCCCGCTGGCAGCCACCGGCAGGGCTCTGCTGGATCCTGCCAGGCATGGGATTTGAGTTTACTGAGAAGAGATGCTTAATTGCACTAGAAGGAGTGGGCCCTGGGTGGTGAATGAGCCTGGGGGGCCTGCCAATGCGGAAGGAACTGTTCCCTCTCCACAGAGAGGTTCACAGTGGAGTCCTCTCACCCCGTGCCCTCTGCACACAGATCTGTTTGGCGCAGGATTGTGGCTGCAAGGAAATAGGGGTCCTTTGGGGGAGCCTACAGACCTGGGCTCAAATCCTAACACAACCGCTGCCCAGCTATGTCATTTGAAGAAATGACTGAAATCTTCCAGAGCTTCCATGATAATGCCAGGATGACATCATCCGTAGGGAAGACAATAGTATCTACGTCTCTACTCAAAAGACGACAAGAAATCATTTATCTAAAGTACTTGGTACAGTGCCCATGGGAGAAGACTTAATCCACGAGCTATTGTTATTGTAGCAGAAGGAAACAGAGAGCGCCTCATTTCAAGGAGTGTGCAGTCTAGTTGTGGACTAAAAAGAGAAAAGATCATTCCAAGATCGGTTTGTCACCAGGGCTGGGGCAGGGCTGTGCCAAGACCTTGTCATAGCCATTTTTCTCAGGCCAGTGCATTTTCTTTAGGAATACTATATGTGAACCAGCATGGAAGAAACAGAAGCTCAAGGGAGATATTCACATAGACTGTGTCTATTCTTCTTGTTGTTTTTTTTTTTAATTTTTTTAAAATTTGTTTTATGTGCATGGGTGTTTTACCTGCATGTATGTCTGTGTACCACATGCATGTGCCGGGCACTCTCAGGAGCTAGAAGAGGGTGTTGCATCCCCTGGAACTGGAGTTTCAGACTATTGTGAACTGCCATGTGGGTTCTGGGAATCTAATCCAGGTCCTCTGGAAAGTAGCTATCTCCCCAGCCCTTTCTTCGCTTTTATAGTGTGTGTGTGTGTGTGTGTGTGTGTGTGTGTGTGTGTGTGTGTGTGTGTGTG
>NC_022012.1:36589587-36607894 GCF_000317375.1 Microtus ochrogaster
TCTGTCTGTCTCTTTGTTTGTTTTTATCAACTTGACACAACTTAGAGTTATTCAAGAAGAGGAACCTTGATTGAGAAAAGGTCCTCACAAGATTGTGTGTGTGTGTGTGTGTGTGTGTGTGTGTGTGTGTGTGTGTGTGTGTGTGTGTTCATGTGTTTGTAACTGTGCCTATGGAGGCCAGAGGACAACCTCAAATATCATCCTCTGCAATGCTACCCATCTCCTTTGAGACAGGAGCTGTGATTGGCCTGGAGCTTATCAATTAGGCTAGACTAAACTGGCCATCAGTCCCCTGAGATCCTTCTGGATCCATTTCACTATCCCTGGAATTAAAAACTTGGGTTCTAGGGATCAAAGACAGGGACTTCTGCTTTTGAGGCAAGCACTTAGTCAAAAGAGCTACATCCCCCCCCTCCGACCCCCATCTTCTCATAGAATGATTAGCCTGGGAGCAAGAGCCTGGGTCCTGGTCTCCATTCTGCTACAAAACAGACTGTAATGGCCCAAAGGTCAGTGGTGGTTTCTGCACAATTGCACCAATTTGTCTAAAGCTCTTTTCCAGTGCTGGTCTTGCTGTTTCCCTCTCCTGAGCATGGCTAAGAAAGCCTGTTGACACATGGCTCTGGAACATAACTACAACAGCTCTAAATGGGGGACCCATTACCAGGCTGAATTTTCTTTCTAATGTTACAGAGAACAGCAACAATAATAATGGAATAAAAGTACATTTTAAGATGATCCTAAACGCTCCTCACCTCATCAAGCCAGTCCCTAGGCTTGCTACAGTTTGCCTAGGTGTGAGCATCCTGCTGTGAAGTCTGATGGCTCTCAAAACCTCACTGTCACCTGTCCTGTCCTCTCTGCCTTCTCAGCAGGAATCATGGGTCTCCATGACTCTTTGAGAGCTCCTCTCTGTCCTTTGTGCCTTCCCTTTCGTTTGACAGTATGTGCAGACTGCTCTGACCCCAGCAGCCAGGTGACTTTCACAATGAATGTCACAGGTCCAGCAATAACCAGACCTGCCAATGCCCAGAAGCCATTCACCCAAGAGTTCTGGAACATTCTATGTCTTTCTCAGAGCAGCAGAACCCTGGGATGATATGGAGGGAAAGGTGAGTACTAGCCAAACTTCCTTAGCGGAAGAAAAAAGCTGGACAAGAACAAAAGAGCCAAGAAGAAATCCAGTCTTGCCTAAGAAACCCGAAACCCATTGCCCCATTGCTTAAATATACCCAACAAGGCCACTTTCTTTCCTTTCCTTCCCTTCCTTCCTTCCTTCCTTCCTTTCTTTCTTTCTTTCTTTCTTTCTTTCTTTCTTTCTTTCTTTCTTTCTTTCTTTCTTTCTTGTTTATTTTTCAAGACAGGGTTTCCCTAGGGAGCCCTAAATACCCTGGAACTCGCTCTGTAGACCAGGCTGGCCTCGAACTCACGGAGATCTATTATGTCTGCCGCCTGAGTGCTAGGATCAAGGCGTGCACCAACAATTCCTGGCCATTTTGTAATTCTTACAGATCCTGAGGAAGAAGAGGGGCTTAGATACCTTAACAACAGACTCAAGGCAGAGTGCAGCATGGCAGGTTGCTTAGACATGTCCAAGGTTGAGTTGCTAGTCAGGCCTTTTTCCTCTTGGTTTCCTGTACTGTTCCCAACACGGGCACCAGTGGCACAGACTCACAGTTTGTTAAAAGGGTGCTAGCATTTTCCTGAGAAACATAAATTTGTACAAGAACTATCAGGGAAGAAAAACAGGTTCCTATATCAATCTCAAGCAGGCAGAAGGCTACATCATTCTCTGCTTCCTCCCAACTCCCAAAGGACATGGGATAGTTCACTTTCTAGGGTTTCAATAGAAACCTTATCTTTTTCATGCAAAGAGCTAAGGATGCTGACAGAGATTTGGGTTTTATGTCCTCTTGGGAACAGTGAGTGGGAGTGTGGTATACAGGAGGCATAGTGAAGAGTCAGGAGCCAACCCCACAGGCAGGAAAACACAAATGTGACTCAGCTTTCACTCTTCCCACAGTTGTCTGTTAATCTCCTGCATGGCACGCACCTTCTAGACTTGAGGATGCAACCATGAGGTCACTCATGTGTGGAGGTTGATAAGGATGCCCGAGCCAGTGGCGCTAGGGTTGTGTGCCCACCGCACAAGAGAAACTGGTGCTGCCTGGCTCTTTCCACAGCTGCCAATGCCAAGGAAGTATTCAAGGGTGATAAATAAAAGTGAGGCAAGATGAGGTGCGCGAAGAAGACAGAATCAATTATTCAAAGCAAATTAAAAATGTTCAGCAGGGGGTGGAGGAAAGGGAGGCTCCAAAGGCTTCCGATGGACAGTAGAGGCAAACAAGCGCCGTGGAAGGAGACCGATGAGGAAACAGCAGGATTAGTCTGCGGGTGGGCTTCCCGGAGCCCTCCTCCAAAGGCAGGATGAATGCCCTGGTTGGCCTTGATGCTGAGCGGACAGATCCAGGGCTGCCCCTTAGCAGCCACATTGGCTGACAGCACTGCTTACAGAGGATATTGAATTAGCTGCATTAATCCACAGAGGCGCCTGGCTCAGGGTAGCAGTGATAAGCATAATTAAACCACTTAGTTACTGGATCATAGTCTTGGGTTACACATGCTCAAGTTTGCTCATCCTGTTAAGGATTTCGACTCTCGTGGCCCTCACCCCAGGTCTTGCTTAGAAAGAAAATCTAGAGAGAATGAAGGTGAAAGCCTGACAGGGAGGGTGTGTATGCAAGTGTGCACGCTCTCTCACACACACACACACACACACACACACACACACACACACCCTCAGATTTTACACCAGGCCACTGAGCCCACTCCCCCACACATAGATAACATTCTGATAGAATTATCTGATAACAGTGTTTACCAGGTTGGCCTGGGGTGTCGCGCAATTGGTAGTGTGCTTTCTTGGTATTCGCAAAGCTCTCCGTTTGAACCCCAGCACCCCGGAAACTAGGCATGGTAGCAACACCTATTATCTCTGACGTAGTCTAGAGAGTTGGAGGCCAGCCTAAGCAACATAAAGCCCTGTCAGAAAAGAAAAGTTGGAAGAAGGAGGGAGATAGGGAAATGCTAAAAATAAAACCCATGCTATCGAGTGAAATGCAAAAACTATTAATAAGAAGGGTCTGCATTAAAAATAAGCAGGAAACAAAGCCACCACAAATAGGAAGGCTGAACCAAACCAGGAAGCCGGCAGCCCGCACGTCTCTGCTCGGCCTCTTGCCTTGCAGGCTGTTCCGAAGACCTCTAATGAAATTCCCAGAGCCTTAGCTATTTGTCTAAGTTTTTCATTGGCCTCAAAACACCTCAACCCTCCTGGCTTTACATCTAGGGCAATCCATTTATGGCATTTTGGACTTCCTCCATCACTTCCTGGCTTTTGTCCAGTCATCTTCACTGCTCTTAACACAGACTTGGCTCGTCACAACCCCAGGAGCAGTGGGGGGGGGGGAATGGGGAGTTTGGGGGGGGACTGCAGCAAGTTGGGATGGGATGGGCGCCATGCAGGCTTGCCCCAGAACCGAAAGCACTCAGTGACTCGGGATGTGCCGCTAATCGTCTTGTAACTAATGGGAACTAATGACCAGCAGACGAATGGGAGGCACTGGGAAAGAGCCTTCTACTCATCCCTAATGCTTGTACTTAACTGGTGATCATGGTGCTCATTAGGGCCTCTTAACACATCAACGCAGCGTCTGCTGGTACTGGGGAAGGCCTGGTGCCTTGGACCTTTAATTACTTGTTAGAGTTCAGTAACGACATGCAGCTGTTGCTTCATGGACTTTACTAAGTACTTCCGGTGCTCAGTGTCTTTGTTTCATCTCATGTTCATAGCCAGCCTCCAAGAAAGGCGCTATTGTCCTCATTACAGTAATAGAGTGACTCTGGCTCAGAAAGATTAAGTGACTCTTATAATGTCGCACAGCTTGCCAGTGGTGGGGTCGGGGCTCCAACTCCATGGCCTTAAGCTTTCTCCTCTCTCTCTCTCTCTCTCTCTCTCTCTCTCTCCCTCTCTCTCTCTCTCTCTCTGTATGTGTGTGTCTGTCTGTCTGTCTGTGTGTCTGTCTGTCTGTCTGTCTGTGTGTGTGTGCATGCGTGTATTTGTGTGTGCAGATGTGTCTTGCTAGAATTTGAACCCACAACCTTATGCATGCTAAGTAACTGCTCTACCATGAGCTTCAGCTCCTAAACCACATTGGCTCTGCCCCCATCTTCCACTCCTGTCTCTCAAAGGAACAACTTCATTAACGCATCAATTACCTGCTTAAAATTCCAGGTGTAATACACTAAGAGTAGAGAAGAAAAAGCTGTGCCCTGCCCGCCTCTGTTGCAGGACCCGGAGCTCCTGACAGTGACAGAGAGACCCGCCATTCCGTACACTCCACTCATGGATCTTTCTTGATTTCTAGAGTGGAATCGAATGGAAATGAAGCCTCAGTCCGCTGTTGGATGAGTATAAGCTCCTCCCCTTCTGCTCTCCAGGACACTTCCTGGGTCCGCTCCTTGTCAGCACTGAGATCTGTGAACTCGGGGTGCTCTGACTAGGCTGGGACAGGAGAGGGGGTTAGAGAAAGGAGAGTGTGTTCTTCGTGTCCTGCTCTTAGGACCTATCTAGGTGAAGTATCATCTGCCTGTCTACCTGTCCGTCTGTCTGTTGTCTGCTCCATCCACCTGCCTAACTACCTCACGCTCTTCTTGCAGGTGGTAAGGCTCCTCTGCTCAGGTGTGCTAGGCTACAAAGCTAAAGAGGCTGCTGATCTTCCACATCCTTGCCCTTCTCTCAAATGGAAACTGACTTGTGAAAATTACATACCTTTCCCAGGGTCAAAGGGCAAAGAGGACAATACAAAACATCTGTCCTTTAGGCCACACGGGCTCTAAGCCCTGTAGTGAGGCAGGGAGAAACACACGGTTCTCTAAATAAACCTCATGTCCGTTATTAATTTTTAACCGCATTTAAATAGCACTCTGTACTTCACACAGCAGGATTACAAGGTTATCTCATTCAGCCCTCACAGGCAGTCACTCGGTGAGGTATCCATGATGGCCCCTCTTTCACACAGGAAGGAGTTTAAATGCACATGTGCACCTGAACCCTGAGCTCATTCACAGAGCAAGGAGCTCCACTGAGTCCAAAACACATTCCAAATGTCTCTACAGCCTCAGTGCTTGATGGCAACCATCACTGTCACCAGCCTAGGAACCTAACACCTCCCATCTTCCATGGAGTGAGGCTAAACACCTCACATTCCTGAAACATCCCCATCTCCTTCTCAACCTCCATCCTGGCCCTGGGATGACCACAAGCTCGGATACCCTGTAGCTCTATTGTGCAACCAATGGTCTGACGTCACGAGAGTCCAACTGACCTACAGGAGAGAGGGTGTCAAGTTTCACATCTCAAGGTCAAAAATGCTCAATTGATTCTAATTGAAAATGTTCATGCCCTTTCACCCTCTTCTCTCACTTGGAGGAATGATACTCCAGAAACAGAGTCAGGTACAGGACGGTTAGAACCTGCACACAGAGAGGAAACACTGTGTGCTTGGACAGTCGCACACAGAAGAGCATGTGGCTTTAAAAGAAAGCAGGTGCTAGCCGGGCGGTGGTGGCGGATGCCTTTAATCCCAGCACTCGGGAGGCAGAGGCAGGCAGATCTCTGTGAGTTCGAGGCCAGCCTAGTCTACAAGAGCTAGTTCTACGACAGGCTCCAAAGCTACACAGAAACCCTGTCTCAAAAAAATAAAATGAAAGGAAGGAAGGAAGGAAGGGAGGGAGGGAGGGAGGGAGGGAGGGAGGGAGGGCGGGCATTGGTCAGTTTTTTTTAAACACGCTTCATTATCACAACAGTGTGTGTGTGTAAGTGGGAGCATACATGTGTCTGTATGTGGAGGTCAGAGGACAACTCCAGGGGGTCAGGTCCTTCTTCCATCAGAGGTTCCAGGAGAAGAACTCAGGTCACCAACTCCAGACAGCAAGCACTTCTGCCCACTGAGCCATCTGGCCAGCCTCAGCCAGCTCTCCCTCATCCTGACAAACACCCAAGTCAATCCTTTTATTGAGAAAAGAGGCTTATATTGGTTCCCGGTTGTGACTTCAATTCCTGACTGGATACTCTGTTGCCTTGGGCCTGCCATAATGGTAGAAGCAGCATTGTTTCCACGGGGAAAGGAGAGAGAGAAAGGTGACTTCCTCACCCACTTTAACAGCGAGGTCCCAGTGGCCTCCCCTTAGTCTAAAGATGCCACCATTTCTCAGACTGGTAGTGTAGTTCAGTGGTAAAGCACTTGTCTAACATGAATGAGGCCTTAGGTTCAATTCCCAATGGTATACACACATACACACACACACACACACACACACACACACATTTCATCATTTCTTAATAGCACACAGGTCTTTGGAGGATATTTAAGAGCCAGAAGGTACAGGTTTATATGAACAAACGCGGAAAGCTGTTCACAAGGTGGAGAAAGGTCCATCACAATGCGGTGTGTATAAAATGCTGCTGACTTTTTCTGCAAGGAAAAAATGTAGAGTTGTAACATAAATAGAAAAAAATTTCCAGGAATGCGTTCGCTGGCTGTTGTTAACTCAGCGGGTGTGTGTGTAAGAGAGAGACAGAATGCAGAGGCCGGGAGCAAGCCTCTGTGAAAATGCTTCACAGGCTCAGGCAGAAGTCTCCTCTTCTGTGCCTACTGTGTCCTTTCCAGCTGTGACCAGGGGGAAACAGGAAATGCGGCCTGCCCAGCCGGTGTGGTTCAGCCTCTGTACAGGCCTGCTAGGAAGGTCATCCGCCAGTCACACGCACTGAGGTTCCCTTTATCAATCAGTTCTCATGGGAGTCAGAGCAAAATCAAATCATAAAAATAAAAAGGCAAATTTATTTACCACCATGGTAGGACTGGGCCATGCTTTTTCTATCAAGTTCCAAGTCTAGAAATTGCCTTTTAAATAGATAATGATGATTCTGAGGGTCCGGTTATTACCTTGAAACCTCACGTTTTGATAGATCCAATGCTTTTCTCTTATATAAATAACAGTTATTACTGCAAGGCCATTTTTTCCCCTTGCACTTCCAAAGTGTTCCTGCAGGAGACGGCAGGAAAATGGGGGCCATTAATATTCCACTTAGAGCGTGGCTCTCTCCAGCGCTAACTTCCACATAAATCTCTTCGGGAGTCTTTTTATACAAATGCCACTGCTCCCGCTCTGCTGGCCTTCTCCTTCCGCCCTTTTCTCCTCCTGTGTCCTCCTCATCTCTTCCCAGGAACATAGTGGGGCCATCAGTGACTGTGCCCTGCACGGAGAAGATGGTGACTGGCTTTATCCTTGCCTTTGCATTGCCTCCAACCCCACTCTCCTTCTGCTAGCCAGAGAAAAAGCCCTCCAGCGCCTTTAGTCCTGTCTATTCAGTACAAATTAAGACCCTGAAGTAGCATGCCTGAACAATAGAAACTGCCAACTCGTTGGCACAGCTGAGGGTAGAGGTGTCAGTGTGTTCGCATCCCAGTCCAGGGCAACAGGAAGTTGGAAGCTCACTGTCCTCTCCCAAATTGGCCTCTAAATGGGTGACGGGCATTTTGGGACAAGTTACTCAGAAACCCCACAAGGCAGAGCCAAGGGATGCTATGGGTGACGGTATCTTTTTCACCAGGATTCCTGCTTCTCCCTACCTTGCTCTAGCTATAGACTTTGCCCTTCATACTGGGGATGGGGAAGCAAGGCCTAAGATCTACTGCTACCGTGAAAGACTGGCTGCTGTGGTCCTGGGTCTCTTTGTTTTTCAAACCAAAAACTGATGCCTAGAAAGATATGATTTTTCCAGCTTCCTAGCTACAGCTCAATGCTTCAGTCTAACAGCTATGGGTTGTGGAGCCAAGTAAGGCTCAAGCCTCCTCCCCTGGTCCCTGGAGGCTAGGAGTGAGCTCAGAAGGGGAGACGGGACAGTCTGGCCCTATGTCATGCCAGGCATCCCATGAACTGCTGCAGAAGTTCAGCCAACTGTCCATGTCATCCAGTTTCCCAAGCTGTTCTGTGTCAGGCAAACCAGCCACCTGTGTGTCCCAGATGCAAGCTTTGGCTACCAGATGGGCCGTGCTGGTGGACAAGGTTAGAACGCATTTGAGGTCAATTGGCTGGAGCACAGTCCCTCAACAGGATAACAGGTTTAGTCAGTCTGTGACCTTGTTAGATAGATAGAATCTGTGGGTTGATTTGAAATTCCCCTGTTCCCTAGGCAGCCCCCAGCTGTCAGACAGCATGGACCAGTTCGCTGAATGTTTCTCGCACGCGCTAGGAAACAACTGCACAGCTATAACTGATGTCAAGCATCACCTCCCAAGACCACAAGACAGACACTCACACAACCAGACCCACTGAGGCCTCCAGCCTTCCCACGGTGCACCTTTAATATGTGTAGACCGACATCAAAGCTCTATAACACTTTGACTTTGAGGCAATGAACTACAGAATGAGAGAAGAGTCTAGTGATAGAAAGACTTTGTCCCCATGGGCCTCCATTTTCTCACCTAGGAAATTGCCTCTGGGGTCCCTTACACCTCCATGGGAGCTGCATATAGGGAGCATGCGTGGTAGAGAATAGGGAATACCATTATGTTCCTGGCACAGGGCAGTGAGGCAAGAAAAGCCTTCAGGATGCTTATCACCAAGCCAGCTAAGATTGCCCCGCCCCCCGGCCGGCGCCCCACCACTGTGTGTTCTGAGCTGTGAAGCAGAATGAGTCATTTCTCACAGAAACTGTAAGAGGTAGGAACCAGAGGGGCGCCAACCCAAGCCTGACTCTTTATCACCAGGCAATCTTGCTGTATGGCTTCTGCTCCTGGGCAGGATGGGTAGCTGGAGGTTGTGGTTTTGATCCCGAGGAAACACACCTCCAAAGACAAGAACTCTGGATATGTAGAACCAGGACTGGGGATGGTCCTTGAAACTGCCAGACTGCTCTGAAGCTGTGTTGACCTCCTATAACTGGCTTAGCCACGGCTTCTTGACTCTAGCCCTTCAGTGAACATTGGCTACCCATGCTCCTTCATGCTGAGTGGCAGCCATCAGATCCACTGGCTGGGTCCAATAGCCCTGGTCTGCCTTCAGCTCCAGGGCAAGGCACTCTTGCATCACCGGGATGACAAGTAGCTGTGGCCTTAAGGGAAGGCAAAGGTAAGATGCAGGAAGAATCGATCCTGCAGCATTGCACAGGCAGACAGCAAAGGAGCTCGGACACCCCAGGTGACAACTCCAATCTGACGGGCACTCTCCCTCCACAGTTGGTTGCTGCCATCCATAAGCACGAAGCCTTCCATCCTTCAGTCCCTGCTGTGGGCAGGTTGCCTTGCTGCAGGCCCAGCGTCAGCACCCCACAACTGGCTGGGCAGCGGGTAGGATGAGGCTGAAGGATGTCAGAGCTGATCCTGTAAACCTCCCTCCATGGCACTCAGCTCCCTTGAACACACCAGCCTGAGGGGGACTGAGCTCATCTGATTTCAGAAGTTAAGTAGAATCCTGCCTCATTAGTACTGGGATGGGAAAAGTCCTCTAAGAATGGCTGGCTGCTAATGCTCCTGTTCTTCGTTTCACAGCTTACCCTCTCTGAAGGACAATGCCTGTAACAGCTTGCCCTTTCTCTAGATTTCTCCAACAGTCAGTTCATCTATTAATCCAGCGTGGTACTGGGTTGTCCTGCCTTGCTGTGACTTGGACATTGTTTGTTCCAAAAGTTTACACATTGGAGGGCAAGTCTTTAGTTTGACAGTGGGAGTGGTGATGGGGCCTCTTGGGAGGTCTGGGCATCACTGGGCATCTTCCCCTAGAAAGGATTAAGTAAGGTTCCTCTCATAGAATCTTGAGTTATAGAAGAAGGAGGAGGAGGAGGAAAAGGAAGAAGAAGAAGGAGGAGGAGGAGGAGAAGGAGGAGGAGGAGGAAGAGAAGGAGGAGGAGAAGGAAGAAGAAGAAGAAGAAGAAGAAGAAGAAGAAGAAGAAGAAGAAGAAGAAGAAGAAGAAGAAGAAGAAGAAGAAGAAGAAGAAGAAGAAGAAGAAGAAGAATAGAGGAGGAGGAAGAGGAAAATTTTGATAAAAAGAGCCAGCCAGAGAGCCCACCCAGCAGTCCCCCTTCCTAGCTGGAGGTGTGGTCTCTTGCTCACACACAGTCTTGTCACTCTGGAGTCATCTGCCCTGAGCCCTCACTGAAGGCCAAACCTGTGGGACAAACACATCATAGAATTTCAGTCTCCACCATGTGCATTGTTAGAAACCTTTTCTTTATGCAATCTGCCTGCCTCGTGTATTTTACTATAGTGAGAGAAAATGCACGCCTCAATGGCAGCCCCTCCTCAATCTTTCCTTCTTTCCGGGTTTTCAAATGTTGGGGTGTCCCCAAGGCTCAGTCCTGGACTATCTTCCCCACCTAACTATCCCTCCCTTCTCCCAGATAAACTCATCTAATCCATATAGCCTTACATTCTGCTTCTACTTCTGTTTTCGTTTCTAATCAGCTCATTGTTAGCTGAAACACAAGTATAAAGTACCGCACCAAACAAACGGTGGCTTAGTAATGAAGCCCACAGTTACGATAGACAACTGTCCTGGCCCCCCAGAAGGCCCTCCCTATCCCATTACCCACAACCCCTTCCTCCCAGCAAAGTAACCACTTTCCATTTAGTGCAAACGCTTTCCTGTGAATGTTCCTTTTTTGATTTTTATCACCCAAGTACACTGTTCAACAAGTAGTAAGTCTTGCCTCGCTGTTAAAACTATCTTCTATGTCTCTTCAAATTTACAGTCCTTTCCCACCTCTTCCCTCTGTTCGTCTGCCCTTTGGAGCCTCCCTCCATCTGGACTCTGTTTCTACCTCGCTCACATGACTCTAATAGTGATGTGCTTTGGGATATTAGCAGCCATTGGTGCTGCCTCGTCTAAAATATCAACCCAAATTCACAACTCATTTTGGTTTTCACAAATCAGCTAAGGACCACCACACAGAGGATGCCCTTTGGCTATGATGTGCTTTTCCAGGGCTACAGTTCAGATAGGAATGACAGGACCAAAGCTTATTTCCTTTTTATTCACACAGCTTTCAAGACAAATCAGTTCCTTGTCATCCTCAGAAGATGGCCAATTAGTTAATTTTTAATATGCCACTATGAAGTCATTAATGCAAAAGTATATAAAGCTCACATTTAAACATGGGTTTCAACTCATTGTGTGCCTACTCTTATCAGAACCAAAATTGTCACCCTTGGTTGGTGGGAAGTCTTGTTAAGTTGGTTGCTACATCCTTTTGACATGACCTGTCCTGGGGTCATCATCTTGTATATCTATCACCCGGGCCTGGGGTTGGGCATTTCTCACAGGAAAGAAATGGTGTCATAACTATAATCAAGCTTAAGAGATGTTCATTGCATTTACTGTATGGTTTCCAGGCCTTGTTCAACAGGCCTAGCCGAAATCACACATGTGTATGTATGTGTGTGTGTGCACGTATGCATGTGTGTGTGTCTATGCATATGTGTGTATGTGTGTACATGTATATGTGTATGTATGTATATGAGTATGTATTTATGTGTGTGGGTATATGTGTGTATATGAGTGTGTATGCACATGTATGAGTGTATGTGGGTGAGTGTATATGTGTGCGGGTGTGTATGTGTTTGTGAGTGTATGTATATGTTTGTGCATGTGTGTATGTGTATTGGCATGTGTTTAAAATGCAGCTCCATGGCACTGCCTCTTGTGTCCTACTCTGTGCTGACTCCTGTGAACTGAGAACGGTGGCTCTCAAGGACACAAAAATGACAACATCGTTGTGACATTTCCTCACTTCATCTCACAGTACACACACAGCAGCTCAGAACAACAAAACAACGCTAACATCCCTACAAGCAAATTACAATTATAAAAACATTTAAAATGGCTTCCACACAGCCCTCGGTCCCCAACATTCCAGTGCCATGCCTCATCTCCATCCTCGGGTCACCCTGCCCCCAACAGAGTAGAACACAGTCCTCTCAGTCCCCTCCTGGCATTGGTCCCACGTGTCACCAGGTGTTCAATGCTGAGCGCTGGCTTGGTGTCTGTGCCTTGGACATCTCACTTGCTTATCTGAAACACGTTCTTGCGCAGATTCCTGGAGAAGAGCTCGTGGGAACTATGGTGTCTCCACTCTTCCATGCCACGTTAATAACAGTTTGTGCTCTTTATGCTCGAAGGTCAATCTCGCTGAACATAAAAACCCTTGGCTCGTGTTCACATTTTCTTTTTTGAGTACCTTTAATACGTTATTTCATTTTCTTCTGTCATAACATATGGCCGCAGAACACTCTGATGACAACACCATTTGCCTTCTCATATAAGTCACCTGTTCTCTGTGCTTAGCACCCAGTGGGCTTCTCCTCCTGTTTCTTTGAGACCTGATAGAATGGATTTGGCTCCTTCTAGATCAATATTCTCAAGTATCCTGTTTACATTTTCAACATACTGCTCTAAGCAGGTTGTTTTTCTTTTTTTTCTTTTTTCTTTTCTTTTTGGTCTTTTGGAGGTAAAACAACCTTTGTTTCTTTGTTTTTTGAGACCAGGTCTCATATATCCCAGGCTGACCTTGAACTTCCAGTATAGCCAAGGACAGCCTTGACTTGACTTGATCCTTCTGTTTTCACCTGCCCAGTGCTGGGATTACAGGTTTATACCCCCATGCTTATTTTTCTGTAGTGCTTGGGACAAAACCCAGGGTCTCATGCATGCTAGGCGCACACTCCTCTAGATGAGCCACATCTCTGGCCCATATATCTGTGATTTCCTGGGGTCTTAGGAACTGTTGCTGCTCTGTTTTCTGGTTACCGTTTCTCTCGCCTCCCCACAGGGGCCTACTGTCAATTCTCCCTAGGAATTTTCATCTCCGGATTTCCCTTGATTCTAAAATTATCAAAAAATATTTACAATGTTTACTTTTTCTTCTGCCCCTTGCCTCTTAGTTTGCATTCATGGAATTGTGTCTTTCTTCCACTTTTCACTAGTCCTGGCTATTGTCACACCTTTTCTACAGCTTTACTCCTGACTTACAGTATCCCCTCTGCTTTATGTCACTCTTAGAGTCATTTGGAGCATGTTTTCAGTGGTGTATTTCTGCCTCACTCCAAAAAACATTAACATGACCTCATATATGTAAAATAGATATGCAAGTCAAACATTACTGATAATAAATCATACAGAAATTTATCTTAAAATAATTCTTTCATATACACATAATTTTATCATTTATTAAAGAAAGAGCAAATTTGCATACTAATAAGATGGATGTACTTGTTTATTTTATAGAAAGCATTAAGTCTTGGCTGAATATTCGATACTGCAGATGTAGACCTTTCTCAGAGATGATCAATATTTTGATTTTATAATCATCAGTGCTGAGAACAGCATTTTGTATAAATACTTAGTACAAAGTGGCAGAAGTACGTTTGGGGCCATTTCAGAAATGGCTGGAAAGTCTCTCCCAATCTCAAGCCAAAATTCATTTAATTATGTTTTATAAAACCTAAGTCAGCAATTCAAACAGCATTTTTAAAAATCAAACATTCAGCCTGTTTGTTTTCTAATGAGAAACAGAAGCAGGGTGGATTCAGATGGCATGGGAGGTGGGGAGGAATTGGGAGGGGTAGACGGAGGGAAACTATAATCAGGATATAGTATATGAGGAAAAATCTATTTTTGATAAAAGAAAAAATAAAGTAAGTAAAAATAAAAAATAAAATAAAGAGAAAGAAATAAAACCAACATTCTAATCCAATCCAATCCAAAGATATGTTAACTAATACCTACATCCTGAGAAATGATAGGTAATGAAGGCTTTATCTTCTGTAACGACATCATAATATTCCCGCAAGAGCAGAACTCTGAAAACACTGCCATGTATGTTTGGTCAGTGAGTATTGCAAAACCCTATGCTGCAGGAAAAGTGCCTGCTGAGTAAGTGTAAGAACTGGAGCCTAGGCCGGGCGGTGGTGGCGCACGCCTTTAATCCCAGCACTCGGGAGGCAGAGGCAGGCGGATCTCTGTGAGTTCGAGACCAGCCTGGTCTACAGAGCTAGTTCCAGGACAGGCTCCAAAGCCATAGAGAAACCCTGTCTCGAAAAACAAAACAAAAAAAAGAACTGGAGCCTATCTCCTCAGCCCTCACAAAAACACCAGGTGAGTATAGGGGCCTGACTGCACTCCTAGTATGTGTAGGAGGCAAGATGGGATCCCTGAAGCAAGCTGACTAACAAATCAGTGAGTTCAGGACCCAAATGAGGGACCCTGTCTCAATATACCAGGTGGAGAGCCATTGAGGAAGATATGTAATGTCCACCTTGGGCCCCACTAGTATATAACCACATGTGTGCCATATACGTGCACGCATGAGCACACACACACACACACACACACACACACAGAGCCACATACACATATGTCCCTTCACATACACTGCACACATTTTGTTTGTTTATTTAGAGAAAGGGTTTCTTGTAGCTTTGGAGACTGTCCTGGAACTCGCTCTGTAGACCAGGTTGGCCTCGAACTTTGCTTCCCAAGTGCTGGGATTAAAGGTGTGCGCCACCACCGCCCCACCACACAAACATTTCACCGTTGCCAAAGTTTTCACGACTCCCACATTCAGTTACACAACGCATTCTGGGTCACAACCCAACTAAGGAGCTTTATTCTAGGGCTCGGTTATAGTTCAGATATTTATTTGCCTCTTCTTTTGTGTGCAGGGTATGTGTGTGAAGATATTCAAGCCTGCGCATGTGCGGAGGATGGCGTCAGGGGTTCCGCTCCACCCCTGTCAGCCTTATTCCTTAATACTCTCATAGTTTCAGTTAGACCATCTGACCAGCAAGCCTCAGCAAGGCCTGTCTCTAGCCTCCACGGCAGTGGGGTGACAGGCGTTTGTGTGTCCACTCCCAGCTTTTTATGTGGGTGCTGGAGATCTGAATTCAGGTCCTCACTGAGCCATCTCCCCAGTTCATAGTTTGGGTCTTGAGTGTTCCCCAAAGCCTGGTCACCACGCCACAGCACTATTAGAAGATAATATAGCTCTCCCATGGAGCTTAGGGGAGAGACATTGGGTCCTTATGGTGGGCCTCGAAAGTGGGGTACTGAAACTCCAGGCTCTCATTGCTCTCTGCTTTCCTCCTGGCCACTATGGAATAAATAGCTTTACGCTATGGGGGCTGCCGGCTGTGACACTTCGTCTCACCACAAGCTCAAAACAAAGAAGTCACCCAACAATGAGATGACATCTGTGGGAACGTAAAACAAGAGCCCAAATAAGCCTTTCCTCCACTGGAGGTGTTGTCTCAGGGAGCTTGTCATAGCAAGACAACCTAACATAAGTCCCTTTGTTTCCATGTCTTTATTTTTTGTGGAAAGGGGGGTAAATATCTTTCTGGTGTGCTTTCATTGTCTCAATGGACATTACTCTCCTCCCTTCTCTCTCTCTCCCTCTCTCGCTTCCTTACAGTGATTTTTTTTTTACAGATATTGCATCCAGCGATTTCATTTTATGTAAAATAAGTTGGCTTTTCTATTTTGTTTTGGTTTGGTTTTTGGATCTTTTTGAGACAAAGTCTCACACAGTTTCATGTGGCTTCCTCCTTCTGCCTCCTAAGAGCTGGGGTTATGGACACATAGCACCACGCCCAGTCTGAGGTACATTTCCTACACTGTAAAACAAAGTCTTTGCTCAGACAGCCTTTTTAACTCCACAGAGCTACCCCTGCTATTGTTTCATGGTGGTGGCAAGAGGAAGGGTTTAAAAGAGAAAAACAAAACAGACTGGTTGCTTTCCCCTCACCTGGTCTTATCCAGACTGTCTTTTTTATATACCCCTGTTTGATCTCATCCTTTTCCTTGCAGCGTCTCCTCAACGGTCCCTGGAAGAAAGTCCTCATGGCCACTCTTGACAAGATGCAGGGCCTGGCCCTTGGGAACCTACAAGTCCATCTGCTGGGCTGGCTCTGCATCTGCTGTTCCTGCCGCAAACACACGTCCCCCCGGTGCCACCTGACCTGCTCATGTTTATCAGTGAAGAACTCTTGAGGCCCCTCAGTCCTGGGTCTGTCTTCCCTCTGCTCTTCTACGCATGGACACCTAAACCAGACAGGTCTCAGATGTGCGACGGCCCCTCCTTCCATCACTGTATGTTGGAGCTCATGAGAAGCCCTTGCTGCTTAATTTTATGGTAAATACTGCCTGTGGGTTTGAGGTTAGGGAGAACTTTTCATTTTTACTTTTATTTTATGATTCTGGATACCTAATCTCTGCCTTTGCCTGTGTTAGACATTGTGTATTGGCTTTTCTTATCTTTTTGTTCCACTTTAGGTAGACTTTTCAGAAGATCTAAAATCACACTGCCACCATGAGCACTCTCACGGGAAATCTCCCCCACTGATACTTGCAAACCTCTATCTGTGGCTGCATCTCTCACCTGACGGTGGAGCACCAACTACAAGCTGTTATGTTCTTGTGGGTATCCAGCTGGTATCTCAACCTGAAGCAGGAAAAAAAAATCCCACTTACATCATCTCCATTAATCTCCTCGGCACACGCTCCCAGGTGCTCAGGCCAAAAAATGTGAAGTAAGCCTCCTCCACATCCTTCCAAACCAGTCCTGCTCAGAGACCAGCCAGACTACATGCTCCACGAGGCTGAAGTCTCCCTTATGCTCCATTTCTCTGATGACTTCAGAGCTAGCTGTCTGGCTGGTCTCTCACGCTCTGCTCCAGAACAGCTCAGCCAGACTGATCTCTCGAAGCATCCTCACGCTCATCATGTCCCAAAAACCCTCACCACAAACAACATCCTAGCCCCTAGTCATGGCCTCGAACCCCTAGCCATGGTCTCGAACCCCTAGCCTTGGCCTCGAGCTCCTGTAGAATTTGCACCACACTGTGCCCTCTGATTCAATCTCTCTCCATCCCCCTGTTTTCATTCAGTACATCACCAACACCAAATTGTTCCTTTCTTGTCTCTAAAGATGCCCCAGTGGTCCCCCATCTCTGGGTATCTGTCCATGTGGGGGGAATGTTTTGATAGTAGATCCTTGCAGCTAGCTCTGCCCCCTTTTCACCATTAGGACAGACTCACAGAAGCCTGCCAGGAATGTCCCAACTATACTTGTGGCCCGTTTCATCTTTGTCTCAGAACTCATCAGAACCTGGGAAAATAGCTTTGAAACTTATTTGTAGTTGGATTTTATCCCAGCATGACCATCCACACTAGAATTCTCCTTGCAGACAGAGAACTAGCGGTACATAAAAGCTGTTCTGTAGATATCCGCCAGCTAACAATACCTCCATGTGCCTCTGATGACCAAGAGAGCCAAGACCTCCCCCACAGCAAGCTCTGGAGCACAGATGGTTTCCTGAAATCATCATCTGTAATCTCAACCTTTTTCCCAGGATGAGAACCCAGCCTAAGGTGCTGAACCGTCTTAGCCACCTACCTCACGAAGAGAGCAGTGGTTCTCGGCTCTCCCTTCCCAGGGCGCATATTCTATGATGCTTCTTTTTTGTTTGAGAATGAAATTTATATATAACTGCATACCTAATCACTTCCGAAAACCCTAACATAATTTCCTAACTATAATAAAAAGGAGTAATAAGAAGGTAGAAATATATAACAAAATAAGAAGCATTTCATTATGCAAATGCTTATGTAGGACTAACTTGGAAGGCACAGTGGAACAGGCAGGTGTTTGCACTGTCCCGTGGGGGCCCATGAACACAATAATGGAGGTTTCAGGATAAAGCAGGTTGTCTCAGGAACTCCAACACCATAAGCCAACTCAGCAAGGACGATAAATACTCATGTGATCCCCCAAATGCTGGGCAACAATTGATAAAACGTGGAGCAAAGAAAATTGTGGTCCTCTTAAGTTTGTCATTGCATTAATGGGGAATTCAATACATACAAGGTCTTGAAAAAAAAGTACTATGAAGGCTGGAGAGACGGGTCAGAGGTTAAGAGTACTGGTTGCTCCCCAGAGGACCTGGATTCTAACCCAGCAAAAACATGGCGTCTCATGCCCACTGATAACTCCAGTCCCACAAATTCTTACGCCCTTTTCAGGTACCGCATACATGAGGTAACCAGATGTTTTGCAGGCAAAACATTCAAAACATTCATACAAATAAAATGTCCTAATAATGCCGGGTGGTGGTGGAACACACCTTTAATCCCAGCACTCGGGAGGCAGAGGCAGGCGGATCTCTGTGAGTTCGAGACCAGCCTGGTCTA
>NC_022012.1:36607994-36613674 GCF_000317375.1 Microtus ochrogaster
GAAACGCTGTCTCGAAAAACCAAAAAAAAAAAAATGTCCTAATAAAAATATTTTTTAAGAAGTACTAATAGATAGCCAGATGTATGAGCACACGTCTTTAAACCGAGTGCTCAGGAAGCAGAGGCAGGTGGATCTCTGTGAGTTGGAGACCAGCCTGGTCCACAAAGTGACTTCCTGGACTGCCAGCCAGGGCTACACAGAGAAGCTCTGTCTTGAACAACAACAAAATGTGCTAATAGATAGAGTTTCTTCTAGGTTCCCACACTGGTAACCAGAATTGCCCTGTATGAGTGTGTGGCAGGACACATAAAGCCTTCAAGAAGCAGAGAATTCTTCATTGTACCTAGGGACACTGAAAGGTAATAATAGTCTCAAGCTTGCCACTTCAAATGCCAGAAACACGCCTTGTAAGAACTGGAAGACCAAACACTGATATAAATGACATTTCAAGACATCCTTTTCACTTGTATTATTATGAGATACCACACTTATTCAACACCAGCAACTGGAAACAGTCCCGCTGTCCCTCCCTTGGCGAGTGGCCCTATACACAGTGGTTCTTTTTCACTACTACTCGACAGTAAAGAAAAGGAGCAAATCTCATAAGGGCAACAGCGCCATTCTCAATGCACTGTGCTGCGTAATGAACTCAGACATGAAACTATGCATGCTATGTGCTGTGTGATTCTACTTCCAATATACGTTAGAAAAGCGGCGAGCATAGCGGACACCACGTCACCCTGTAGGGGTGAAATACCTGCTTCCTACTGCAGACTTCTGGAAGCTGGGGATGAGCCCAGGCTCCAGGAACCCCCAGCGGTACCTCTGAGAAAAGTCAAAGGCACCTGAAGCTGGTGCCCTGAAGCCTTAGTCACTAGAAAGCCAGCTATAGGAAGCCAATCAGATTCTCCAAACCTCAGCACCCCACATCTCCCTCTCCCCTCTGTTGCCTTAGCAAATGGAGCCCCTCAGCAGCCTCTATCTTGTTCTGCCATGAAGCCCTGTTTACTTATGAAGAATGGCTAGTGTCTGAGGAAAAGCCTGTTAGTTACCATCTCCTTTAAACCAAGTTAAGGAAAACATAATTGCCGGGGAAATCTCATTTGGGCTTGCTCATGCTCCACAGGACCCAGCGTAAACAGTTCCTTCCCCTTCTTTACAGAAGGAATGGCACATGGAGTTGCAGCAGGGTCCTTGAACCCTGGAGATGCTCCTGTGCATACAGCTGAAGAACCAGCATGTCTGGAGGAGGGGGGGGAGCATGCTGGTGTTGGCTAGAGAGAAATGCCAGCTCCTGGGGTCCTGTTCAGAGCAGGCTGGTCAAGATGACTCTTTAGAAAAGCCTCAAAAATCCCCCTCTTCAATTAATCCACCACAAAATGATATTGTCTCCAGGGTGGAGGCTGTAGGTTTTAAAGAGGAAAACCACACCTGGAAATATAAGGAAACTTGCACTTGAATTAAAATATTTGGCCAGGCGTGATCGACCTACGCTCTCTGCTATGTGTGGGTAACGCAACTGTTAACCTGGAAGCCATCTGTGTGCTGTGGGATCTACCTGGGGTAACTGAGTCTCTCGGAACTTTGGTTCCTCGACATGCAAGCAGCTCCTGAACTCCTAAGACAATTAAGCCACTTGAAATATATAAATTATCAAGAGCACCTGACACACAGTTCTCCCAGGTCCTTCCCATAACTGCCATGCTCACCGTGTCTTCCTTTCCTATATTCTGATGCTTTGGTGCCTTGGAGTCCCCTGACCCTGGAGAGACCATCCTTCCCTAAAAGCAGCAAGCAACTGGCCTCCAAAGGTGCTTCCAAGCCAGATTCCACCAACTCTGCTTTCTTTGTGGAAAGTTTTCTCTTGAGGCTACTAGTCACCGGCCCCAATCACCCCAAGATCAGAGTCAAGACAGCTAGCAGAGCCCTTGGCCCAGAACCCACTGAAGTCATTTAAACAGCCAGGAAAAGCTTGTACTTCCTCCGCAACATCCAGAACAAAGGCTCCCCCATCCCTCTCTCTGCTCCTGCCCCACCCCGAGGTACTCCATGTGGTTCTATGGTATGGCATGCCCTCTGCTCAGAGGGACTCTGAATGCCGAGTTCTTGTCCATTGCAGTTATTCCCCTGCTCTACTGGCATCACTGTGCCTGCATGTGCTCTGGATGTACTGTTTTAACTGATACCCTAGTTTGGTTTTCCTGAAAGTGCCTTGGTGAAGGGCATTGGTGATACCTTAGCTGCCAACCAGATGGCATTATGCACAGCTATTCACTCCCTTGGCCTTACTACACTATTTGACTTTGCTGACTGGCCACCTGATCCCCAAAGGACATGCTCCACAAAGTCCTGGCCTTCTTCCCCTTCTGCTGGCCCTAAGGGCCTAAGTCCCTAAGAGAGACTCTGCCCAGGATGCATGCCTTTCCCCCGCAGAGTGCAGAGACCTGGACCCGCCCCGCTGCTTGGGTACCATTAGCTGAAAGAATGAATAAGCAGCCCGTGGGTGAATAAACCTGCCCAGTGTTTCTATCCTGGAGTAACCACTAACCCCCTCTTCCTCTGCCCTTTTTCTCTTTTCATTCCCTTCTTCCCGTACTATTCACCCCCTCTAACCTTACCGAGACATGATCACCCAAAACAATGACCTGCCGTGTGTGTGTTTGTGTACATGTGCACACATGCACACACCGGGAGTAAGGGAGTGTGCACATGCATGCACATGCATACGGAGACAAAAGGTTGGCCATGGGTGCCCTCCTCGATCACTATTTAAAAGGCTTACTTTTATTTCTTTTAATTATATGAATTTGTCTATAGGTGGGGACCGTGTATGCGCCTGCAATTGTAGGTTACCAAAGAAGCCAGAAGAGGGCATCAGATTCCCACGGAGCTGGAGTTACAGATGGTTGTTAGCCACTCTATGTGGGTTCTAGCAGTCAGGTCCTCTTCGTAGCCACTGAGCTATCTCTCCGGCTCTCCACACCATTTGAGGGATGAAAGCTCTTGTTTAACTTGGAGTTTACTAATTCAGCAAGACTAGCTGGCCGCCAAGCCCCTGAGATCCTCCTGCCTCTGCCCACCCAGTGCTGGGGCTGTGGGTGCATGATACTGCTCCCAGGTTCTTAGGTTGGTGCTAAAGATCTGAACTCAAGTCCTCAGGTTTGTGTAGCAAGCACTTCACTGCCTGAGCCACTGCCCCCAGTCACTGCCCGAGCCACTGCCTTCAGGCACACACCCCCAGCTACTACCCACAGTCACTGCCCCCACCCACATCCTCTTATGTATTTCTTTAACCCCAGTCTCTCCTCCAACTTACGCTGCACCCTGACTCCCTCAAATGCAGCTAAATCTCTCAATTGTCCATCTTCTTGTCCCTCCCCTCAGCCCAACCTTCTCAGAATAAAATCCGGTGGTGCCTATGCTGAACTCACCACTTCCCCTTTCCCACTCTGTCTCTTCTCCAGGTGATCAGGACCCACTATCTCCCCAACTTGAAAGCCATGTCCTTCCCAGTCCTGAGCTAACTCTGACCAAGGCAGAACACACTTCCCATCCTTAGCTTTGGCCTCCCACATTGTGTAGTCCTGGGATGGCAGGGGGTGGAGGCAGGTACCAGAGCATGCCTCCCTTGTTCCAAGAAACCAGACTGCAAAGCAGTCAATCTTAGACTTGCATTGTGCAGGAAAAACTGTAGCAGTCAGTTCATGGTCAAAGCCACATCACAGGATATCTGGGGAAAAAAACAGCCTACAATAAACCAGAGTCAAACACAAAATGCAGTGTTGATCGATTTCATGACCAATTCTGCCTCAGAAGACCTTAATGTGCTGTGACTGTGACCAGAAATAGTTACACTGCTCATGCCAATGAGCCTTCACTTGTCACTCTCGCCCCTCCCTGCCTGCTCTCCGCTTCTCCCATCTCTGCTTGCTCCTGTGTAAGTGCAAGTGCATGTATGTGCACATGTGCGTATGTGTGTGCATGCATGTGTGTGTATGAGTGCGTGTATGCATAGATGTGTGTATGAGTGTGTGCCTATGCATGTGTGTATGAGTGTGTATATGCATAGATGTGTGTATGAGTGTGTATGCATAGATGTGTGTATGAGTGTGTATATGCATAGATGTGTGTATGAGTGTGTGCCCATGCATGTGTGTATATGAGTGTGCATGTATACACTATGCTACATATTCTAGGTACAAAAGCAGGGCTCATCATTTCCAGATATACTTTATATAAAAACTGCTTCCTGAAACAATCTGAACTTTTACCAGCTGTTTCTCAGGTTCTTCAAATCTTACTTTCCACATGAAGAAAGAAAGAAAGAAAGGAAGAAAGAAAGAAAGAAAGAAAGGAAGGAAGGAAAAAAGAAAAAAAGAAAGAAGAAAACCTTACAACAGGAACGCCCCAGGATCTGCAAGGAATCCATCCAAAACCCATGGTGGATTCTTAAAACTGCAGCTTGGACCAAGGTCTACTGTGTTATTTTGCACAGAAAGACTTACAATAAAATTTCATGTGTAGACTGGGCACAGGAAGCAACAGCAGTCAAGGGGACAAATGAAATGATATTCTGTAATAAAGGACGGGTGACTGCTCATGCCTCCCTGCTCTGTTCTATGCCCAGTCCAGTAACTGAGGCTGCAGAAAATAGAACCACAGGCAAGAAGAAGCCCTCCTCAGGTGACATTTCAGGGGAAGTGTGTTCCTGAAGCCCCTCCTTCAGCTTCTGGTCACTGAAGGTATCCGCATCTCACATTGGGAAAAAATGCTCTGGAGTGGAAATGCTCTAGCGACTATCATTAGGCAAAAAGAATAATTTTCCCAAGGATGAAGAGATAGCTCAGTCAGTAAAGTGTTTGCCTTGCAAGCACAAGGACATGAGTTCAATCCCCAGAACCCACATGAAATAATTGTGGCATGGTAGCATGTGCTTGTAGTCTTAGCACTAGTGAGGTAGAGACAGGATCTCCTCAAGGCTCACTGGCCAGCCTAGTCCACTCTGGGAGCCCCAGACTAGTGACAGACTTACACACACACACACACACACACACACACACACACACGTGCATATTAAGTAGACAGCTTTCTGAGGTCCAGCAGCCAAGGACGTTCTCCGGCCTCCACATGCATGGGTACACACATGCACACACAGTGTGGCTGCATGCATGCACAGGATAGTCCTTCTGTAACAGCCTAGCTGTTGCCTAATTTCCTATTTTGAATTCTAGTTTTAAATATTATGTGAGAAAAAAAATTGATCCAATTCTTTTGTTTCAGATTAAATACCCTTTAAAGTGAAAATCTTTTCAGTATGGGAATGTATATAAGCAACCCTGGCTCCTGCAGCCTGAAAGAAAGGGGGAAGTGAATGGGGGAGTGGTGGTGGTACCTCTGGGAGATGGGTCTCACTAGGGCATGCTGCATATCTTCAACCAGGAGGGAGGGAGTCTCACACATCTGAATTTACCAGAAACAACAGTACTCAAGACCCATGAGGGATGGCAGGCAGCGGAAAGTCACAGCGGCAATGAGTGTCCAAGCTGGGACTTCAACTCAGATCTTTCCTACTTTAAAACCTCCATCTTTGCCGGGCGGTGGTGGTGCATGCCTTTAATCCCAGCACTCGGGAGGCAGAGGCAGGCGGATCTCTGTGAGTTCGAGGCCAGCCTGGTCTACA
>NC_022012.1:36613774-36657649 GCF_000317375.1 Microtus ochrogaster
CGAAACCCCCCCCCCCAAAAAAAAAAAAAACCTCCATCTTTTATCAGAGTCTTCGGAAGGAAGTCATCTGGTCAACCCCTATTCACCCACACCTCTGCCTCTACCTAGAACAGATGGAAGACAGGGCTCCTGTGTGCCTATTGGCACTGTTCTAGCTGCTCTATTATTTTAAAAACCTACTCTTAACTAAGGATCCATCCAATCATGCATCAAATGCGAGTCAATTACAAAGATGCCTGTAGAAGAATTGAGAGCTCTCATTTCTTTAAATTCTAATGCATTCAAAATTTTCAATATTCATTTTTACCCTTTGAAAATGAACTCTTTCATGCAACTTACCAAAGTAAAGAGTCACTGTATATCAAACAAAAAAACCAAAATAAAACAAAACAAAATAAAAACCTCAAACTTTTTGTCTCACTTCTCCAAAGGACTGGAAGGAGCCACCTTTCTTATTAAATTAATCTCGTGGTCTGCAACTGTGATCTTCCAGACCCTAGCTTGGTCAGGAGTGAAATGGTTCAAAGGATTATATTACATGCTAGGCAGAATGAAGAAGAGGGGAAAGCATCAAGCAGCCTTACGGAAGGGCCTACCAAAAAGGGATGTGAACCTGAACCACACTGTAGACCCTGGGATGGGGCAGAGTGGACAATGACCATGTTGACCCCTGTCCAGGGCAACCGTCTGTCCACCTGAGATAAGGCGGACACTAGATGCTAACGTCTCTCTGACGTCAGTATGCAGATAATATGTGTAAGAACCTCCCTGTTCACATTCATCTCAGAGACAAGTCACACCACACCTGGTGAGGGATACTCAGAGACAGGCCACACCATGCTTGGTGAGAGATATTCAAAACTGGGGGTAGAGTGTCCCAGGCTAGACCACACAGAAGGCAAGGAGAATTAAGAAAATCACTCTATCCACAGTCTTAGAGCTTTTCTTTAACCCCAGCAGAAATCTGGCTGGCTACTATCTGAGTTTATTTCTCCTCTGTTCTCAGAGAAAATGGAAACTGGCTGGCATTCTCCTCTGACTATGGTGTTCTAGCCATTAGACTATGGACCATGGCATCCTCCTCAGACTATGGGTGCTCTAGCTAATAGACTGTGGATCACAGCATTCTTCTCAGACTATGACGGCGCCATTAGAATGTGGACCACAGCATCCTCCTCTGACTACTGGTGCTCTAGCCATTAGACTGTGGACCACAGCACTCTCCTGTCTACCAGAGGGAAAGGGGTTTTCTGCTTCTTGCACAATGACTAGGTGAAAATAGGCTAGAGGAAGAAGTAGTTAGGAGGTGGAGCTTGGGGAACAAATGCACATCTGGACTGAGCTGACTTCCTGAGGAATCCAGTGACAATCACACTACCTGAGATCTTGATGCTTCAGGGCTGAGCTATACCTTTGTGTGAGGAAGGGAGGGAAGGACAGAGGGACAGATGGAGGGAGGCCTTAAGTGATGGCAGGAGGGAGAATTCGGCTTCCTAGCACCCTAAACAAAAAAAAAGAATGGCATGATCTTCCTTGCCTGGAGTCAGGTGTTGTGTCTAGAGAGATATTAGGGAAAGAAGCCTCACTGGTTTAATATTGTCCGGCATTTCCTAGAGCCCCCTTGCTGTAGTCCCTGCAGAGTTAGGGAGGTGTACTGGAGAGGCACACTGGGAAGTGCACCCTGCAAGGCTCTGTCAGGCAGTGCAAAGTCTGCACCAACCCCAGCAGCTTGGCCAAAGGAACAGCAAGTTACTAAGCCAAGTACTGTGGCTAGACTCTCCTAATTAGCTCCCCTACCCTCCTCCACTAACACACACACACACACACACACACACACACACACACACACACACTGAGAGAGAGAGAGAGAGAGAGAGAGAGAGAGAGAGAGTGTTTATATGTGTGTGTGTTTTGTTTGTGTGTGTGTGTGAGAGAGAGAGAGAGAGAGATAGTGTTTTCTCTCTACTGGCTCACTCTTGCATAAGCTCATTTAGTCTTTGTACATCACCTGGTAAGATAGGAAGCAGGAAATGGGGATCAAGGGGCCTGAACAGCCAACATCACAAATCAACTTCTAGAACCCAGGTGTGTCTCTTTATCTCTTTTTTTTTTTAAGCTTTTGGGTTTGGATTTCCTGAGTCTGTATCCTTTTTCTAAATAAATTGAGAAGTAATGGGCAGTCAGAGTGGGAAGCACTCTCTTTCTATATTAGCTTCAGTCCTAGGCATGCTCACCACCCCTAAGAGGAAGCTTCGTCTGCAGAAGAAGCACCGAGGGCTGAGAGCTGCCTGCAACATGGAAGAGCAAACATTCATGCTGGTACCTGTGGTCCACACGATCCTGTCAGCTGCATTACCCGCCACCCAGCTGTTGATGGATGCTCCATCCTTCCTGTCTCTCACTCTGCACCACCTGCTGGGTGAGCTCTAGCCATCTCTTACACTAAGGAGCCAGGTCTGTGATGAGCACAGGGCAGACGGACCCCATTGCAAGATCATTTATTTGGTCAGTGAGAGAAATCTCCCAGCCAGACCTCCAACTGTCTGTCAGAGTGACAAGAAGTCCCTGCATCAGCATCTTTGTCCCTCTTGGGACTGAGGAGATCTTTGCAGCAAATATTTAGAGGATTTGTCCTCAATCCCAGCCCATGCCCTCTCCAACATTCTGAGCTAAAATCTCATGCCAGGGCTGCACAAGCAGGCTTTCCAATAGGACCTAGGTTCTCAAAATGAAGTTCAGAGAACGATCCTGCCTAGAAGCAGCCTTCCCACCCAGCTCTGGTTAGAGTTCCGGTGGCTAAGGTTGACTGATGATCTAGAATATTTCTGGAAGTTCTTCTTTCTCTGAAAAATGTTCAGTGCAGAATGGGTGAGTGGCTGGTGGAAGTGCTGAGGGTCTCAGCTCAATACAGTCTGTTTCTTCAGCCAGGCTGTCTGCTCTCTGAAATGGGGACCACATTGTAGAGATGTGTCTGCATCTCTGGCATTGAAACTCAGACACTGCACATAGGAATCAGTCAGTTCACAATGAGTGAACGCATGGCTTCACGATGCAGAATCAAAATTTGGGCATTGGCAAATCAGCCTCTACTTCCTCCATGCCACTAAGCTGTGGTCACTGCCATTTCAAAAACCTAAGCCAGTCAGGTGTGGTTGGGGCAAGAGTTCAAGGTCATCCTGGGATACACAAAGAAACCTTGTCTCAACAAAACAAAACAAGGCTCCCCCCTAAAAAAAAATTCAAAAGTCTTGACCAGGCCCTCCAGCCTACAGAACAATATGGGCCCCTTCCTTACCCTCTTAATATTTTGGGCCACCCACCCTAGACTCCAACCCTGCCATGCAGCCTCCTACCATCACGGCAACTCCCCACACACCCAATTCTTAGTGACACCCAAGGACCTTCTGCTCATGGGATGTTCCTTTCTCTGTGCCTGTGCTTGGGGAACAGAGCCACCCAGACCCTGGGAGCTGGGTGTGTTGTGCAGAGAAGTCCTGGGGAAAGATGGTTTCATCACCGAAATAAGCTCGAGCAGGAACCCAGAGGAATCTGCACCCTACTTTCTGTTCTCTATCCCAGCTTTATCTCCAAACCAGGACCTCTGGCCCCGAGTCTACAGGCCTCCGCAGGGGGGATGATGAGGTACCTGCCATGCACACCCTGCTATGCAATAAAGCCATCAGCGTGTGACCTTTTCTTTCCCTGGGACCACTGGGATTTGAAAATCCCTGAGCCCTTTGCAAATGTCATTCTCCCTACCTGTCCAGGAAGGCACTGGTGGGGAAAATGGATGTCTAGCAAAGGGAAACCCAGCAACGAGTGAGCGAAGAGGGAGGGATAGAAGTGGGGGGTGGGGAGGACTCAGCCTAAACCAATATGTCTTTACTGGAGCTCACCTATCAGACTGGGAGGGGCTCCTGGCTTCTTCTTGTGCCTTTTCACTTTCTGAGAGAGGCCCCACCAACGTTCACAACATCCTCCATGTAACTGACCTCCACAAATGGCTTCTTTTTCTTGGATCATTTTTTGTTTCCATTTTCCTGTTTGTGTTCCCAGTGTGGTGCTCCCTGGGCTCTGCCCCAGGCTTTCTTCCCCTCCTGTGCTAGCAACATGTCCTTGGCTTCAATTACCGCTCCATCCTCTGCCTTGGTTCCTAGCACTGGTCAGCAGCAGTGGCCCAGGATTAGCGATAGGGGAAGAATTCCCATTTCTAGGTCACACTTGGCTCCTATGCTCCAGAGCCACTCATCAAAGTGGTCCTCTTGTATGGACCACTCTGGTGTAGCCACAAGCACCTAGGGACCTGTAGGACCAGCTGCAAAAACAGCCCCTCTCACCTACTCTCCAACAGGAGCCCCTCCCTCACACTCTGTCCCCACTTGGAAGATACTCTTCAGATCAAATCTAGAATCAGGGTCGTCCTTGCTTCTAAGTCTTCAGCAGCCCTGCCTGGAATAAGGCTAATGTCCAAAGCCGTGCTAACAGGAACCTTAAGGTCCTTTATGGTCTGTCCACTGACTGCCTCCCTACGTTCTTCTCCTCCTACCACCATGTTCTCTCCTGTCCTCAGCTTTCTCTCTCTCACTATAGCACCTGAACAAGCCCCTTCATTGATACTAACCTTTTATTTAACTATTTAATTTATCTACTTATTGACTCTGATCTGACTCTAATCTCCCCTAGGGAGCCTTCCCTCCCAGGCTGAGTGACAAACCCTGCCTAAGTAACTTTGCCGTCCTCCATACTTGTTCTATTAGGACAAACATCACCCTTTCCATAAATGCTTTATCGTGCATGTCCCAGCCCTCGCCACAAGACAGGCCTGGCCTCTGTGCTCCAAGAGGCCACAGACTGGACCTTTGTATCCATGACTCTGACCACATCACCTGACTGGGTGCCTGATGAACAGAAGGTGCTCAGTAAATAACTAATAGAAACTGATCAGTTGAGAGGCTGGGGAAAAGACTTAGTGGGTAAAGGGCTTGCCTTGTAAGCGGGAAGACCTGAGCTCCACCCCCAGAACTCAAGCAAAGCATGGCGGTGCACACTTCTACCCCAGTGCTGGGGAGGGGGAGATGATTGGCTCACTGGGGTTTACTGGTCGGTCAATGTAGCCTACTCGGTGAGCCTCGGGTTTTGCCAAAAAGCAAGGTGGATGGCTCCCGAGGAATGACACCTAAGGCTGACCTCTGACCTTCAAACCCATGGGCTCTGCATAGGCACAAACAAGAAATTTATCACTTGATAATTGATCCAACAGAAAGTATGAAGACTAGAGGGAGAGAGGAGGAAGGAAAGACTGAACACCAGGCATGGTGTGCACTTTCAACCCCAGCACTGGAGAAGCAGAAACGGAGATGTGTACCCTGATAGAGAGTTACAGGCCAGCCAATACAACACAGTGAGAACCCATTCAAAAATAGGTAGATAGATAGATGATAGATAGATAGATAGATAGATAGATAGATAGATAGATAGATAGATGATAGATAGATGATAGATAGATAGATAGATAGATAGATAGATAGATAGATAGATAGATAGATAGATAGAAATAGAAATTTTTAAAAGGCGGTAGGATATTAGGGTTAGTACTTATTATGGTCTGGATTTGAAATGACCCCCACAGGCCCATGTTCTGAACACTCCAGCCCCAGCTTGGGATGTTATTTTGAAGTGTGGTTCCGGAAGGGACCTCTGCTTCTTGCTCTGTACAATGGGGCTATGCAAATAACTCACAGTCTCTCACCCCCACCACCATTACTGGCGCGGTCCCAGCACCACCGTCACCGGTGCGGCTCCCACCACCATCACTGGCGCGGCTCCCAGCACCATGCCTTCCTACTACAATGAGCTGAAACTTCTCTCACTTGAGAGCTGGTTTCTGTAAGGCATTTTGTCACTGTGATAGGGAAAGTAACTCACAGGGCCCTTGTCACAAGGCCCTCACCTTGGCTCCACGATACAACAGATCCACATGCCGGCATTTTCTTGTTTCTAGGATGTAATCAAGATGCGCCTCCAGGCAGCATGATTCCTCACACTGTCACCGCTGCTCCTGTTGGAAGGAGCCAGGTGCACTCCTGCATTGCTTAGTGCCTTGCATGGCATCGTTCACACAGCATGTCCTCGATCAGCACGGCAGGAACTGTGAGAACTTCCAGGCTTCGGGGCACACTATGTGTGTCTCGCACTGTCTCATTGATAATGATGTGGGAGAGAATGGGACCAGCAGAGATGGGACCACTATGGCTAATACCATAGCAGCCTGTTTTCTGCAGGGACATCAGAACCTGTGTGCTGACTCTGTTCATGACTTTCCCCAGAGACCCTGACTGACCAGCATATCCATTGTTGACTCGGTTTCCCTTTCTGTAAAATGGAGACTAGAGACCTCACTTCCCTATCTTCTTAGGTTGCTGCAAAGAAATAAGGTTCAGAAGCTATGAATACTCATGTTGAGAGCTCTTAGGGCGACCTCAGTGATTGGTGACAGCTCATTTAGCCACTTCCCCACCTTGCAGTTTCTAGACACTGTCACCCTTGTCTCTCTCCCTCCCTTAAGACCCCTCTGTGACGGGAGAGGATGAAAGAGACACTGATATATCTATTCCCTCCTATGGACAGTGATCATAAATCCTGCTGCAATTAAACCCAAGCTGGTAAGGAGCTCTAAGCACAAAACAGGAAAACACTCCTGTGCTTTCGCATTTGCCAATTACAACCTGACAATGATTGAATAGCCCTATGTTTGGATGCATCCAGGGTTTCCCGTCTTCCTCCTGCTCCCATATGGAGTTCACCAGTCAGGGTCTGGGGCCAAGATCAGCAGTGTCACCACCCAGAGCACGCTGATCAAATCTGCAGGGGCCACAACAACACTTAGCAAAGTATAAATGATTCAATAGAATACTAAACAGATACAGTCCTTTCTGTCTGAGATCCCCTCGTCTTTCCTCCGGGGTACAAGAGACACAGGTGAGAGAGCTTTCCTCTCTCTAGGCAGAGCATCCAAGTGAAATATTAGATGGAAAATGTAAAGACTTGTATTTGGATTCAAGAGATCAATAACAGGCCTATAATCAGAAGGCACATGGTTATTAACAGAGAAAGAAAATGTATGAGCAAACTGTGTTATTCATGTGGTTTTAGGACCATAAGTGTAATATGAGTCCAGTGACAAGCTGTCATTTTTTTAAGTGATGAGGTGGGGAAGCTCAGTGGGTAAGGCACGTGTAGCCAAGTGTGAGGAGCAGAGTTCTGATCCCCAGAACTCATATAAAGCTGGACACGAACAGCATGCCTTTAACCCCAGTGGTCTGACACAGCGTGATGGAGGTGGAGACAGAAGAATCCCCAGGAGCTCACGGGTCAGCTAGCCAGGTAGACATAGCAGTATCAGCAAGAGACTTCTGTCTAAAACACAGAGGAAGATGGACACTTGAGATTGTCTTCTGACCTCTATATGTGACCTCTAGTCACGAAGCATGCATACATGCACACACACACCATACCATATCACACTTGCACAATGCACACACACCATACATACACTATCCACATACACTCATGCACACCATACATACACACTCACACACATAGCAAACACAGACTACATAAACACCATACATATACTGTACACACACACACTCATGAACACCATACATATACAACATACACATAGCACACACACATACTATACCCAAACAACATGCATATACCATACACACATGGCACACACACATACACACATACACATCATATATATATACATATACCACACATACCATATACATACATATACCATACACACACATTATATACACATACCATACACATATACACCATATATACATATACCATACATACACACCATACACACATACCATGCACACACACACATACACCAGACACACATACACCTACATATATACCCTAAACACACACACAAAGCCCATTCTGACTAACATAGAGCACTATGACTAGATAGTTAACCCTTGCAGAAGGACTGTGACAAGCTTTAAAAAATAAAAAGCAAAGCAAAACAAACAAACCCACGAGGGATCTGAGCTGGTGACACAGAGAAATCAAGCCATATGAGAAGTGAAGGAAGGAGTGGGAGATGCCCAACCCTAGGAAGAGAAACACACAGCATCCCATGGCTGCTGACTTCCAGTGCATAACAGGGGTATCTGGAAGAGTAAAGAAATCACTTTGCAGACTCAAGAAGTTGGCCAAGCTGGGCGGTGGTGGCGCACGCCTTTAATCCCAGCACTCAGGAGGCAGAGGCAGGTGGATCTCTGTAAGTTCGAGACCAGCCTGGTCTACAAGAGCTAGTGCCAGGACAGGCTCCAAAGCTACAGAGAAACCCTGTCTCGGAAAAAAAAAAGAAGAAGAAGTTTGCCAAGCCAGGCCAACAGAAGGAAAACTGATGGACAGCCAGGCTGCTGTTAGTTTCCTGACTCTGGCAAGGTATGAGCAGAGAGTGAAGTTAGGATTGAAAACAGTGGTCTTGGATCTCCATGATTCTGCACCCACACAGCCCAGAGCACCGCATTCTGAGGACGGTCTACTGCCTGGCTGCATCTGGCTCACACCCATGCTGCCTGGCTCAGAAACTCCACTGTGTCGGGCCAGCAGGCCTGGTCCCTTGTCTCTCTTTCCCTGCCTTTTTTGCCCAGTTGCTGCCCATCCTCCCCTACGCATCCCACATGGCTAGACACCGGCACTCTGCCATCCCCATGGTTTCTTCTGAGAAGCTCCCTTCTACCACCCCTACAAGTCTCCCTCGGCGCCTTACCTTTTCAATATGGAGTGCTTGCTCCGCTTTACAGTTACTGCTCACGATCCATCTGTTAGGTTTCCCTGCTGAGCCTGGGCTGGGTAGAGACAGCAGACTTTGTCTGTCTCGCCCATGCTTGCCTCCTGAAGAACTTGCAAAGTGCACAGCACAGTGCAACACATGACATGGAAAGGAGACGTGTAGAGCTCAGTTGTAGACGAATTGGTTTCTAAATGTGCGGCTCAGACACCAGCACTGGGGGACTACCAAGCACGTCACCCTTATCGACCATACCTCCTGCCTCTGGCCTGCAGACCAGTGCTGAAGTTTATCTGCCCTGCCCTCAGGACCCTGGGAAGCTAGCCCCTCCCCACCAAGACCTTCTACAGCTTCCAGGCTTCCAGGTGCATCAGTCATGTGATGGTCCTCCCCAGTGACTGGTCCTGTGATGGACATGTGACAAAGTTCTTTCTGCAAACCTCAGAGGATCTAAGTGTCTGATACAATTTTGCCAGGTGGTAAGAGATCAGAAGGGATGGCTATGTAGGGCTCTTTCTCACCCAGGGATCTCTGTCCTCCTGAACTGGGGCTATCCTGACAGATGTCCCTAGGAAGGACAGCCAGACGAGGATGCAGCATTGCTTCCAAAGAGAGCCACAGCCGTGCAGTTAGGCGCAGGCCCGGATTCTTCTCCTCCCGTGACAGTGAAGTCTGGCCCTGACTCGTTGAGCCAGTGAAATCGGACCCTAGGAGCTCATAGCCTCTGACCCTCTCTTGAGGGACTCATTCTACTCCCAGTCACAGAGGAAACACCACTGCCCTTAAAAATGAACATCTGACAACTCGCTTTGTTTACCCTCTGCCTGTATTGCTGCTATTAATATTTAATGTCTCTCGAGGAAGGCATGCTTTCCCGACACACCAAGTTCCTGGTGCAGTATTAATCAGAGCCTGTCTCGACACTTGGTGCCCTCCTGCAGCTCAGTGTGACCCAGAATGGAGAGCAAGGCCCTTCATGTTCCCTCCCCACCTCGAAGACGCAGGCTAAGGAAGGCAGGGACACTGAGTGCCTGAGTTCTGCACTGGCCTCCGGGGCACACCAGTCCTGGTGTGCTCGCGAAGCTCCTGGTTTATATATTTACCCACTTCCTTACTCTGTGCCTCTGGGAGAGGCCTCCCGGCACACACACCAACTTTAAATAATACAAACCATTAATGCCTAGAGTAGCAAAGCAGAACCGACCGCCCATTCTGCCTTCCCCACTGGCAAAGAAAGCAGAGGAAGGAGCCAGGCGTGAGTGGGCAAGTCTCCATGGTTAAGCCTCCATGCCACTGAGGACAATCTGGTGGTGACCTGTCCTCCATGAAGAAAGAGCTCCAGCTCTTTGCACTCATACACAGCGACTGCCCCAAATATCCAAATCTATGCAGCCAGACTCTATTGTGAGTGACAGCACTCAGGAGAAAAGGACCGATCTGTCCACACAGAAGGTCAAACAGCTAGAGAAGACGCAGAGGCAGGTGATGGCCCTCATGACAAGCAAAGCAGATGAGGATGCGGTAAGGCCAGGGGACCCACATGCACTCAACTCTTGTCCCTAGAGATCCTGTGGTCTCAGCCACCTCCTCCTACCTCCCAGGGCTTCCGTTCAGTCCAATTCCGTTTTCTCATCTGGCAAACAACAGAATCATTCAATTTGAGAGCTGGAAGAGGCCCCAGAAACTATCTAGTCCAATCTCCTCACTGGAGTGATAACATCTGTCTTATCTATTTCTCTAACTTTTTATAAGGCTTAATTGGAATACAGGAAACCTGTATTTGGAGACTCCGGATTTAAGATGTGACATGAGGTCAATCACTCCATTTAGCTTCTCCCTGTTCTTCCATCTGAGACACAGAAGCACTTCAGAAGCCAGGGTATCGAGTTCTGATGATTAACCATAATGCTTTGCATGCCTGGGGTTGCAGCTCCCTTCCTCAGCTGCCTTAGGTGTCAGATTTCATGAGGTACACGGTGGGACAGCTAACGTGACAGATGGGAAGAGAGAGTCAGAGGGGCACAGGTGGAGTCTCACAGACAGCTGAGACGGACTCTGACATCACTTGCTTTCTTCTGCACTGCCGGGTTCCTCAGGCACAGTCGACCTTCTTTTGTGAGACAGGCTCTCTCACTGGCCTGCAGCTCACCAATTAGGGTATGTTGGCCAGTGACCCCAAGGGATCCTCTGGTCTCCAACTCTCCTGCTCTGGGATTATGGGTGTGCACGACAATGCCCAGCTCTTCCACACGAGCTCGGGATGGAACTCGGGGCTTTCATGTTAGCACAGCAAGCGCTTTGACAACTGAGCGGTCTCCCCAGCCTGGACTCTACTTTGTAAAGAAAAACTGAGGCTTGCTTTGCATAATCGAAAAACTGCAAAGGAAGGGGCTTCAGGAAACGGGGGAACAGCTGTCCAAAGCATCACGTGCAGGCGGCAAATACTCCTAGATCTGTCTATTTGCAGGGCTAGTCAGAGGGGTCGTGGGAAACTAAAGTGTGGTTGTTATTAAAATCTCACACTGCCAATCCAGATGGCATCACATCCCCAGGGCTCCTGTCCAAATGACCTTTCATTTTCTATAAGCTAGACAGCATTTGCAGAGAATCCCTTGGAAAGCAAGCCCCAAATCCTGGAAGATAGGAAGAGTTGGTGGAAGTGACTCATCCCCCCACATACATTTTTCTTTTCTTTTCTTTTCTTTTCTTTTTTTTTTTCGGTCCAGAAAATGCAGTTTAGTGCAAGAATTTGTGAAACAATTATCTCCTCCCTGGCTGATACCTTGTCTAAATTATCCTCACATCTCTGGTATCAAATACCACCACTGCCACAAAGGATGGGCTCCGGAGAGACAAAGGGAAGCATGAACCATGGGATGAGACCATAGCTTCCAACTCCAGGGTGTTTGTTAAAATGCAGAGAACTGACTCGGACGTTGGTGCCTGAAGTCTGTATGTTTAATAAGCTGGCTGGGAAAGACGCTGAATAGGTGATCCTTGAGCCTCCCTTTGAAAACGGTGGCTTAGGAGAGATTGAATTCTCGAGCTGCCGGGCTCTCCAGACGACTATTTCTATACCTCCTGTCCACCCAGACTATCTCCAAGCGTGTGGTTTTTATAACTCTCCACAGGCCAGGGAAGGTAAAGGTGACAGCCTAGAGTTTTCTCCGCTTCTCAGCCATCAGCGAGTAGCCAGCTGGCCCGCAGGAGTCCCACAGATGCACAGTGGGGCGGCAGCTGGGAGAGGACCATCTGTGGACGGCAGTCTCGGCCCTACCCCCAGCAGCAGGTCTCAGCGACAGAAAGGCTGCCGCGGAATATGAGGACAGCGGAGCTGGATCTCAGCAACCGCTTTCAGCCCCACACAGCTGAGGACAATTAACCTTTAGCAGGGCAGCTTCATTACCACAACAAGCAGCTGCCTCTGGAGCCTGCTTGTGGTCCCTTCAGGAGCACCGGGCTGAGGGCATCTTCCTGATGTGGCCATGGAGATTCAAATTGAAAAAAAAAATCCACGCCAGACAGTCTACCTGCTGCCAGGCCGACACTTCAAAGCACCTGTGCATATCCTGTCTCTGCCAGGCTGCCCCGGGCAGGTCTTTCTGTCCCCCACCTGCATGAGGCTTCTCCGTCATCGGGATGTGTGTCAGGACTGAGCTAAGGGTGGGAAGAGGAGATTTAGCAAACAGAACTCCACCCAGAACTTCTCTCATAAAGACTCCCTTGCATACGTCAAAGTCGCAAGTAAAAAGCTTGGCCTCCTTCCCACACACAGAGCAAGTTAAGAAACCCAGGTTGGAGCCTTCCTTGTGCCTGCAGGAAAATCCTTTCTTCATCAATATACCTGTGTCCACTCCAAAAAAAAAAAAATCCCCTTTGGGGTCAGTGCCTGGTGACATCCAAATATGGCCATTCTTCTGCACCAGCTGTATTTTCTCCAAATGTCCACAGTGCCATCTCTCAGCCCTGTGGTCTTCATACGGTGTGACTCTGGTCTGCACCAGTCATTAACAGGCTGGGTCTGTGGCTCCCTTTATGTCTAGGATGATGCTACAAATGTTGCCAAATGCAGTCTTGAACTAACTTAAAGCATTGTGAGATTTATTTTGTAGCCTGGTGGAGTAATACTCAGCCATGAACTTTGTAGATGGCAGTGTGGTAGTATACTGTCAAAAGGTCGGATATATCGGGCCAGGGAGATAACTCAATCAATAAAGGGTCCCGACTTTGAATTTCCAGAAGTCATATAACAATGCTGGACATGCACCATATGCTAATAATCTCCACAGCAGGGAGGTAGAGACAGAGATCCCTGGGGCTCACTAATCAGGCAGCCTAGCCTAACTGGTGAGCTCCAGGCCCATGAGAGACCCTGCCTGAAAGGAGATGAATGGTTCCCTTGAGGATGACACTTGAGGCTGTCCTCGGGCTTCCACATACATGTGACACACATGTACCTGCACACACTAACATACACACACATGTACACATAGATATAAATAATAAAAATCATTTAATTGCATAAAAAATAAGACTGGACATCTCTGATCTAGATGATCCTATATGACTTCTGCTAGCTCGGTCCTAAGAGACAAGGCCACATCTTGATGGGTCATTTGAGTTTCTCTAGCTCAGCCTGGAAATTGCCAGAGAGCCACAAGGAGAGGGCCTCGGGCTCTGGTTCCAGCAGAGCCTCCAGCCCACAGCTAGCACTTCTGCCAGCTACACCCATGAGCTGTCTTGGAGGAGCTCCTCCAGACATCCGAACAGGTGGTTCAATGGATGCAGCACACAGGTGCCTAGAACCTTCCCCACTGAACCTCGGCAAACTGAAGATGTGTGAACTAAAGCACCAGCAGCTGCTGTGCCGAGCCTTGATGGTTTGGGACACATTGATTCACTGTCATAGACAACTGACTTGGTTATGCACTGGAAGCCAAGCCTCTGGGCCACCCTCACCTTCATTTGTCAACCTGCCACCAAAGAGGGTCTCAGTAACAGAGTCACAAGGTCCTATGGAGAAAGGAAAAGATGTGGATTGCCCTGGGGACCAAGATCCCCATGGAATCAGCCCCAGTGGCAGGTACTTCCTTTAGCTTTCTCTCCCGCAGAATGGCTGGGCTTGCAGGCTGCTGTCCAGAGTAGTGGGTCTCGGACAAAAAGACAACAGATTCAGATCTCCCCTGTGACTCTGCCTCCCGGGGCAGGAAGTCTAACTCATGTACCAAGAGCTTTCTCATCATTCCCTAGGGTCTTGTCTCTTCCCATCTGCTCCCATGTCTCTAGGTCTCCCTAAGTGGACTTCACTCTGCAAGCCCCTTCAGAGAGCCCTCTCCTAGAAGGGAGCTCTCTCATCACAAGCCGGTGGCTCAGAACTGATGGAGACAAAAGGCCCCGCAGGGTAGTCCCCGGAGCACTCGGGTGCTCTAGGATCTCTGCCAGAGTCAGAGCAGATCTGTAGATGCAGGTTCCTTTCATGAGGCCTGTCACCGTCAGATGACAGCACTGTGATGCAGATGTCAACACCTGGTACAACATGGTAATGGCAACAAAGAACACTCCTGAGAGGAGACAGGGCCACCCGGAAGCATGTGCCGACAGAACAGAGACCTGAAATCAGGACGCTGGCAGGGCTGGTGGGGAGCAAGGAAGTGGGGGCTATTGGCCACCCCTAGACACAACTCCCCATGGTCTCTGACACTGCATGGAACAGGTAGCCTATATGTCCTAAGCGACAAAGGCCATACAGGTTGGGTGGTCTGTGGGATGTCAAACAACCACGCACCTTTTGGGGATGTCATACAGTTGGAAGCCTCAGAGTATACCACACATCCACAGTGTAGCTGTCCAGTATGTTCCTGTCCCCCCGTGGCTTCTCTACAAGCTCCATGTGAGTCCTCCAGGCCTAAAGAAAGAAATGGACCAAGGGCAGGCCCGAGAAGTGTTTCCCCCCCTGTCCCTCTACACCCAGGTATGTATTCCCATTCGAGCCCAGGCAAGCCGACTAATCCATCATTATGAGAGAAGAGTGGGAGCCAGGGATGAGAGTGATGGACACAATGCTGAGGTCCATTTACCCAGGAGATAAGAACCAGGACCAAATGCTGGCATGAGAGGATATTGACTGTACACAGGGCCGCCAAAGGAGAGTGAATGGTAGCAAAAACATATTACTAAGAAGCCCCTGTAGAAATCAAGGTCAGTCTAGAACAGGGGTATCCTGCAGATTGCAAGAGCAAATATGTATGCATGCATATATGTTTATTTTGTGTGACGTTATAACATGGCATTGTCATTTAGAAGGTTCATGCTCTAGAACCAATCACACAATCAAGTTATTAAAAATAGCGGAAAAAATCTCAAGTCGGGCCACATGTAAGCCATGGGCCATGTATTGGACACCTTGGCCTAGAATCCTTGGTGCTTTCTGGATTCTAGAACAGGCCACAAGACTACTACAGACAGTGGAAGGAGCTCTTCTGTCCACCCTGAGCAGATACCAAGTGAACCTGTTATGGAGGCTACTGAGTGTCCAGTGGAAAGCTAAGGACAGGCTGGATTCGGGAAGGAGTCCTCTGGGATTGCCAGAGGAGGATGTCCTGCAGGCGCCACTGTGGCAAAGACGGAAGGCCAGCAGAAGTCTGGGCTGCTCCAGTAAAAACTGAGTGGGAGATGTAGCTTGTCTTTAGGCTTTGGCACTGAGTTTAACAACCTCAACCCTGAAAATAAAAGGCCACAGAACTATTAAAGTATCTAAGTTTGCAAGGGCCATGGCCCAAACATGGCCATATGCATCACATCATCAAACAGGATCCCATTCCTGTAGGTATATATACATATAAAATTCCAACAAACACTTTGTGAGTGGTAACGGCTTCCTAACTTAGACTCCACTTGTGCTCTATTCCGCTTCCCCCCCCCCCACTTTCCTAAAATTGCTGGTTGTGACCCTAAACTGGTTTCCACAATACTAATGGGTCTTGGCTTGCAGGCTGAAAAACGATATAGTAGAAACAATCAAAGCACTACAGGCACAGGCCAAATCGTGTCATCTGTTTGATCATGGGGGTGGGGGGAGGGAAGAAGGAAGGAGGGACACAACATTGATGTGCAAGGGTGTTGTAGGTGTGGTGTATGCATGTTTCTATGTGGGTATGTGCACACGTGTGTGTATATGTATGTGTGCATGCATGCAGAGGCCAGAAGTTGATACCAGGTATCATCCTCAATCACTCTCGACCTTAGTCTTTCACTGAACACAGAGGTCATGGATTCAGCTAGTCTGGCTGGTCAGTGAGCTCCCAGGATCAGCCCATCTCCACCTTCTCAGAGCAGGGACAACAGGAGGACATCACTACACCCATCTTGTATTTAGATGCTGGACTCGGGTCCTCACGCTTTCATAACAAGCACTGTCCCGATCTACCTGGCCTGCGTCTGATAGGTTACTTGGTTGGTTGATGGATTTGTGTGTGTACATGCATAGAAGAGGGGAGTGTCACAACATGGCAAGCATGGGAAGGCCTGAGGACAACTTGCAGCTGTCAGTTGTCCACTGCCATGTGAGTCCCAGGATGGAATTCTGGTCTTCAGGATTGGCAGCCTTTGACTGCTGAGTCATCTCATGATGGCTGTGTCAAGCCTGACTTAGTTTGGATTGAAACATTATTTTGTAAGGCTATAGTGCATGTTTACATTTTCATGCAGAATTCAGCAGCGCTGTGTATATGCCATGCTGTATGACCAACATCTCTGTGTAGCTTCCAAACTTTTTCAGCACCTCATAGGCATGTTCATGTCCTTTAAGAAATTGCTCCCCATGCCCTCCGCCCTCTATCCCAGGAAACCACTATTCTGTTCTCTCTCTCTCTCTCTCTCTCTCTCTCTCTCTCTCTGGTTTATCTACTCTGTATGTTTCATGCAAAGGAATCACACATATGCACTCCTCTGTGATTTCCTTTGTGTTATGTTCACTCAAGCTCTAGTTTCGATCAGTGCCTTTATTCCTTTTTATACCTAAATAATATTCTATTCTATGGACTGACTGCAATTGCTCATGCATTCAGCTGTTGACTGATATTTGGGATGTCCCCCCTGCCTTGGCTCTTCTAGATAGTGCTACCTTAAACGCTTGTATAAGTGTCTGTGTGGACAGCTGGGTTTGCTTCTCTTAGAGAATAAGGAGCGGAGTCTCTGGTCCATATGGTAATTACATGTTTAGCTTTTGGAGGAGTTAGCCAGCCGCTTTTCACAGTGGTTGCACCATTTTACCTTCCCACCAGTGAAAGAATAAAATCCTGCTTCCACACGCCCTTCCAAACACCTGCTATTTTTCTGGGTATTTTTAATTTTAGTCTTTACTCTTCATAGGCGACCATCCTGGTGAGCATAAAGTGGTTATCTCATTACAGTTCTGATTTGCATTTCCTTAAGGATCAATGGAACTGAACATTTTCTCAGGTGCTCCTTGGTCATTTGGCTATATTATTTAGAAAAATGTCTATTCAAATCTGTATTCTGTTATAATCAGAGTGTTTAACTTCCTGTAGTTGAGTTGCATGGGTTCTTTGTACATTCTGATTCTCAAAGCCCTATCAAATATATGGTTGCAAATATTTCCTTCCATTCTGTAGGTTTTCTTTACATGTCCTGGATAATGGCTTTTGCTACACAGAGGTTTTAAGTTAACAGGCAGTTCCTGGAATTTTGCTTTGGTGACCTTGCTTTAGGCAAAAAAAAAAAAAAAAAAAAAAAAAAAAAATCTAAGAATTCACTAGTGTGTTTGATCTGCAGTGCATATCAAAGGCCCATGTGCCAAATGGATAGTCCCTGTTTGGTGCTATTGAGAGGTAGAAGGAATTTGATGAACTGGTACCTGCTGGGTAGGCTTCAGGTCACCAAACATGTGCCTGCAAAAGGATGTATCTAAAAACAATGGGTCTTCCAGATATGTGGGTTGAAACCCCTCACATTAAGAACCAAGATGAACCTTCCCTCTTCATAAGGTGACAGTTTAGGTATTTATTACAGTAACTAAAAGCTGACAGTCACGTTCACCTTCACTGAACTTGACTAGGCTCAGAACTACTTAGGAGACACACCTCTAGGCAAGTCTGTGACAGAGCTTCCAGAGAGAAGGAAGACCAACCCTGAATATTGATGGCATCATGCCATGGACTGGGATCCTAGAGTGAATAAAAAGGACAGAGAGGAGCTGATGTGGGAGTGTCATATATCAATCTGTTGATTTCATTGGTTAAGCAATAAAAAAAACTGCTTGGCCCTCATAGGTTAAAACATAGGTGGGAGGAGTAAACAGAATGGAAGGCTGGGAGAAAGAAGCTGAGTCAGGAATCGCCATGATTCTCCCACTCCAGGCAGACGCAGGTTAAGATCATCCCTGGTAAGCCAGCTCGTGGGCTACACAGATTATTAGAAATGGGCTAGTCCAGGTGCGAGAGTTAGCCGAGAAAAGGCTAGATATAATGGGCCAAGCGGTGTTTAAAAGAATACAGTTTCCGTGTAATTATTTCGGGGCATAAGCTAAGCTAGCCATGCAGGCAGCTGGGTGCCGGGGACACAGCCCCGCTGCTCCTATTACTACAAGGAGCTGGTTGAGCATCAGCTTCCATTTCACTGCTTTGTGACCGGGAACACATTGTAACCACTAGAAACACGATGTAACCACTAGAGACACAATGTAACCACTGGAGATAGAATGTAACCACTGGAGACAGTATAACTATTTGGGGGCACAATGTGGTAACTGGTGACACAATGTAACCACTGGGAATACAATGTAATCGCTGAAGACACAATATGACCACTGAAGATAGAATGTAACCACAGGAGACACAATGTGACCACTGGAAACACAATGTAACCACTGGAGACACAATGTGACCACCGAAGATAAATTGTAGCCATTGGAGGCACAGTGTAACTAATGCAGACACAATGTAACCATTGGAGATACAATGTGACTGCTAGAGATACAATGTGACCACTGGAGATAAAATGTAGCCTCTTGAGAACACAATACATGCCTGCCTCCCCTGGCTGCCACACCTTACCCTCTGTGACTGACTAACCCTGCAAACCCTGAGCCCAAGGAGGCCCTTCCTCCTCTTAGCTGTGTCTGTCAGGTGTTTTTGTCACACAAGAAGAACCATGAACACATCGACTAACACAACAGCCATCATCATGAGGAAATGACCCACGATCTCTACTTATAGCTGTTTTAAATGTTATGTTAGATTTTTCTAATCCACTTTGAGTTGATTTTTATATATAGAATAACATGAGGTACAGGCCCAACTTTCTTATGTTGCTGATGACAGATACACACACATACACATGCAAACACACATGCAAACACACAAATGCTGGCTTTCTAGATTTTTTTTAATGCTGGCAGTGAATGATCTGAGAAGAAAATTAAGAAAGCATGTCTACTTGTAATAGCATATTATATAAAAGCATGCCAGCTTAAAAAGAATAAAATATCTAGGAAAAAATTAAACCAAAAAGCCAAAACACATACTAAACCAGAAAATAGTGCTGAAAGAAATTAAAGACATGGTTAAAAGCTCGGAATGAAGGTTTATATCTATAATCCTGGCACTTGGGAGGTCAAGGCAAGATTATCATGAGGCAGTGGCAGCCCTGGGCTACAGAATAAGATTCAATCACAAACAAACAAATAAAACCTGATTAAATGCAGAGAAATCTTGGGTTCTTCACTTGGAAGAATTAATATTGTTAACAACAATATTCTCCAAAGCGATTCAACACAGGCCCTACTAAAGTACCAACAGTGGGGCTGAGAGGGTGATTCAGTCACTAAAGTGGGTACCATGAAAGCTTGAGGACCTGGGTTTAGATCCCATTTAAAAACCCAAATGACAGCAGTATGCAGCTATAACCCCAGAGCAGGGGATGGAGGGACAAAAAGATCTCTGGGGTTTGCCAGCCAGATAGTCTAACAAAATCAGTGGGCTTCAGCTTCAGTGAGAAACTGTCTCAAAAAATATGATGTATTGCAATTGAGGAAGACACTGAACGATGAACCTCTCACCTCCACAGACATGCACACATGTGCACACACATATATACAAAACTTGCTATTTTTTAAAAAAGGAAATAATAAATATGATTTTCCAATTCATATAGAATTAAAAGAGACCCTGAATAGGTAAAAAAGAGAAAATAAAGTTGGCTAACACACCTTTTTATTTTAAAAAATAATCACAAAGCTACAGTAACAAACTGTATGGCACTGACAAGCAGATCAACAGTACAGAATTCAGAGTCCAAGATCTATAGTCAAATAATCTTCACGAGAATGCCGGGATACTGAAAATAATGTGGCAAGGACAGTCTCTTCAGCAGTGGTGTCAGGGCAGCTAAGAAAGGTGTGTGCTTACACTCTGCAGAACACAGCCCTGCTGGGAAGTTTGTGTGTTACCTATAGCTCTTTCTGAGCTACCATGGCTAGGGTGAGTAGGCACCATGGAGACAGTGTGAAACTACCAACTCTTGGGTCATTTACCAAAAAAAGGCTGTAGATTCCTGTTCTAAAACCTTGTTTCACATGCTCATCTGTGAATGTTCTTCTATTCAAAAAAATTCTACTCCATACCACACCCCTGTCCCATATCATACATATGCCCCATACCATGTGCCTGCTCATACCATATACCTGACCAATACCATACACTTTCCCTACACTGTATGCCTGCTCCACATCACACACCTGCCCCATACCACACACATTCCCCATACCACACACCTGCCCCATACCACACACCTGCTCCACACCACACACCTGCCCCATACCATACACCTGCCCCATACCACACACCTGCCCCATATCAAACACTTGCTCCACATCACACACCTGCCCGATACTGCACACCTGCTCCACATCACACACCTGCCCCATACCATACACCTGCCCCATACCACACACCTGCCCCATATCAAACACCTGCTCCACACAAGGAATTGCTCTGTTACCCCAGTGAATAAACAGGCAAAGGGGGCTTCTCTTCCAGCTGGAAGATGATACAGGACAACTCTGTAATCTCAAGAATGTGGATGTCCCCTGGGAAGAGCAGTGAGATTTTCTGCAAATTACCAGCAGCCTTCCTACCTGAGCTAGAGGCCACGACTCTAAGCCTGGGCTCCCACAAATGCTTCCTGTTGGCCTTCATTCCATCACATCTCCAGAGGTAGCCAGCAAGCAATAAATCTAATACAGTCCCAAGAATCTGGTACAGTCAGGACATCGAGTAAGCACCGTGGAGTGCAGGAGCACAGTCCAGAGAACACTGCACTACTGCAGAAGGAAAACAAGGAACACTATCAGGAGATGAGCGTCCATGGCTGTGCAAAGACATTTACAGTTATTATCTCATTCCGTTCTCATGGGAACACAAAGCCCGTGTCATCACACTTGATAGATGAACAAATTGGGCTTCAAACAGCTTTGCATTTGGCTCTTGATTATAGGCCTAGTATGGTCAGAAACTCTGAAACCTGAACAAAGACTCTGTGATTCTAACTTCGCCATTCAGTTATTAAACAGCCTTTTATGGTAGTCTCACGGTTTTCTGAGCATCACTCCAGACTCTGGTGTTACAAGAACAATCTTTTATGCCATCTCATCCCATCCCCACCAGGAATAAGAAATAGAACGTGTCATCATTCACCTGCAGGAAAGAGACAGGACACGGGCATCACTGAAATACTGACAATAACACAAGATATGTTCCAAGTCTACAGGAAGTTTATAACAACAGTATTTCAGAGGGTTTGAAGTGTATAGGGAAAGCATCCCAAAGGAAACAGACAAGTAGTGGGATTTATAGATGGTTACATATGATCTGGGATTTCCCTCTGTATTGCTATGATTACCATTGATTAATAAAGAACTGTTCTGAGCCTATGGCAAGGCAGAACAGAACTAGGCAGGGAACGTTAGGCTGGATGCTGGGAGAAAGGAGGTAGAGGCAGAGAGATGCCATGTAGCCCTGCTGGAGACGGATGCAGAAACTTTAGCCGGTAAGCCACAGTCATGTGATGATACGCAGATTAATAGAAATGGGTTAAATTAATATGTAAGAGTTAGCCAATAAGAAGCTAGAACTAATGGGCCAAGCAGTTTCTGTGTGATTATTTCAAAGCTAAGTGGCCAGGACAAACAAGCAGCCTGCTGCTACATACATATTCTAGGTACCCTCCCCAACCTTCCCCCCAACACTCAGCCTGAACTGAGCTGACAGTAGAGGGAGAAGGCACCAAACCTGTCAGAGAGCTTGTAAACCAACTAATACGGACCAGAATGTAAGATGGGACGCTGAGCATCACCTTTGACTCCACTCTTCAAGGATTCACAATCTCCAACCAACCCAGCTCCCTTTGGAACATTCCACAACCTTCTTGAGGAGCAGAGGGATGGCTGGAAGATCCGGGTTCCAACTCAGCAGACGTGGCTGGACATGCAGGTCAGACTACTTAGAGTACTGTCCATGGAGATGGCCACTGGGAACAGCTGACTTTTTGAAGTCAAGACAAAATATGGTTGGAAGGTCCGTCAGGTTGTGCCCCCTGCATTCACTGCTGGATGACTGTGTGTGGCCCTGAAGCAGGCATTTTCACCATGACAGGAAGTCCTACTGGCCAACATTGATTTATAAAGGCCCCTAGCAATGCTGCCTCTTTGTACCCTATTTTCTCAGCTCTATAAACACTTCACTGATAGGACTTAAAGGGATAAAGAAGATGATGAGTTTGTGTGCTGGGACCTGCTGCTTTTTCTTCCCACACCCACAGTATCTGACTGCTAAACAGTACACTGGCCATGGCCGAGGGACCTGGCCAGAGAGTCACCTGCAACTCTAACAGACTGAAGCAGCTGGCTTCATGCTCATGCCATGGCAACGGGAAATCTAAGGTGTGAAACCCAGTAGGGGTCTGGGGTTGCCCCACAGTCAAGCAGTCTTTCTGGAACTGGCTAGGACTGCTCCTCATTTTGTGTGGCTGGGAGGGTGATCATTACCGACTGATACTAGATTTCACTGGGGACCATGCAGAACCAAACCACTCCAACTCTTGTTCCCAGAACATGAAAGGGAGAGGCTGCGGCTTTAGACAAGAGGGAGGTGGGGGAGGAGCAGAGGCAGATATGAGAAGGGGCAGGGAGGAGCTGAGACCCTCCACAGAGACTATTTTGAACTATTCCTACCCTTCTCAGAAAGGATGGAGAACCTCAAACCCCCCCACACACACAGGACCAATATAAACCATACCCAGAGAGTGAGCAGAGACCAACATTTGGGGACTGTGCCATTGTCACCTTCCCACTAGCCAGGATGCTGAGTGCTCTATAGTCCTGCTGTGCAGAGGTTGAAAAGGAAGAATCCCCTTCCCTAGCTCAGACACAGCAGCTATGGGCATTAATATCAGGAATGAGCTACCAACTCAGGCTGTACCCCCAAAGTCAACACAGCTACTCCAGGGCTCAAACAGTCATTTCTTCAAGAGAAGACTGGATACTTGATCTATGTTAGACCACAAGGTGGATGGCCCTGGGTGCGGCAAAGTTATCCAATCAGGGAGGGAAAGGAAAGTCGTTTGGAAGAGAATAGGACATTGATGGGGTGTGTTGGTGAGACCCCGGATGAATATCTGGCTTCGGGGTACTCAATGTGAGGCCATCTCACCATAACCCTACTTCCTTCCTTGATCTTTAAAGTAAGGGAGCCGCACCTCAAGGTATCTAGACGCTTCTGAGAAGCAGGAGAGGGAAAGGGAGGGGCAAGATAGTCTGAAAAGCAGAGTCTGTATTGGCACTGTGGAATGGGACTGTCCTCAGCCCCTGCTTTCCCCTGCCAGCCCTTACCTGTTACCCCTACCATGACAAGATTCCTGGTATCCCCTAGGCCTTCCTCCAGGCCTTTTCCAGCCCCTGGGCCACCTCTGTTCTTTCCCAAAGAACACGTCAGGAAGCAACTGTCTCCCTCTGCATTGGCTCCCACGGTTCCCCCAGACTATGCCTGGACTGCATGGCAGACACACAGGCTCCAAATCACCTCTCCAACCTACATTTTCTGACCTTGGGCCTCACGCAAGCTCAGTTTTGAGGCTTCTTCATCTACCACAGAATCTCCCCTGGCCCTTCTCTCTAGAACAATCTTCCTCAAAAGGTCACCAGACTCCACCTCTCCTGAGCAGCTGTCCCTGAGAGTCCAGGCACAGGACAGAAGTCGCTCTTTGGTCACTTTTACTCCAACACTCTGAGATACCTGTAACTAAGTTCTAAGAATGCCAAACCAGGATGGACCTTCACATAGGGTACCACACACCAGCCAGAGACTGGATTTCTTGAACTGCATATCTGTCCTTGACTCAAACATCAGCCACCTTTGCGGAATTAAGCAAGCCCATTGCCTTCCATCCTGGGCCTCAGTTTCTCCCTGTAAAGTGAGTGGAGTGGAGCTCTAGGCTGGGGCTTCACGATAGCCTGCCACTCTGCAGGACTGTGAGTGCGTGATGCAGTCTCTGGCTGCCACGGGGGCAGACACGCTTGGCACAGATGTGCTCAGATTCAGCCCCTGCAGAGATCTTTCCATTCTCTCTGAGCTCCCAGGGTTCATTAGCCTGCAGCATCAATAGTCAATTAGTGCTTGTTAGCGCTATTGTCACTTCTAGGACAAGTCTCAGAGGCACTTCCAGGCCCCTGCCCCATTTTGCCAAGACAGACAGCCTGGATCCCTCTACCAGGAAAGGAGAGAGAGCATCATAAGAGAAAAGGCCTCCGTGGCCTTAGGAGAGGCTTGTGAAAGCCCTGCGCTCTGCTTCCCTTGGTCCACAGAAAAGATTTCTGTGAGTTCCTTGAGATTCCTGGAACCCATACTCATCCTATTACCTCCAAATAGAATCCGTGTGGTGGCTCCATTTGCCGACCTGCCAGGCTTCAGCAAAGCTGATAAAAATCCAGCCAGGTTACCCCGCTAATGACACCGCAGCTCACCTCGGTCACAAGGGTGTCAGCCTCCTACAGCTTGCTTCAGCTTAACTCAGGCCTTCCGCCAGGCTAACAAGGCTGAGACAGCCGAGAAGTCCCTGCCTCCTGCCTTGACGGCTTTCCAGCCTGGGAGACGGTGGGGAGGTCAGACCCCACAGATTGACCCGTCTCTCTCCTCTGAATAAATGAAAGTTCTAACAAGCATGGCTGTCCACAAGTGCCCTTGCTGCTGGAGAGCAGATGCCTAGGTATGCAAAGAGGCTTCTCCCAGACTCCTCGGGGATTCCAGAGCTAGTCTCTCCCCAGAACCTGGTCAGATGTATGTCTTCAAAACAACCTTCCAGCAAGTCACAAAAGCCCTTCAAGTAGTGAATCAGGTGACACGGGCCAGAGGCTGCGTCGGAACTGGGTGGGAGACAGATGGGCAGCACAGAAGATAGGAATGAAGATGGCAGAATAGCTCCATGAGGAGTTGCAATCAGGGGCAGTTTAGCTCTCACAGGTAAGGCCACCGAGGGCCATGACCACATGCATCTGAGGCTACAAATGTAGCCTTAAACAAAACTAAGCACTTACTTAAAATACTATGAGACTTTCCCCCCCATACCTCTATGGCTCCGCTCTGGAATGCAGACTCTGTAGATGGCAATGTCAACGGGTGTGCATAGCTGCTAGGAGCTGCTGACAGCCCTTGACTGACTTACACCACCCTGCCTAGGGCTGGATGCTGGGAAGCCAGAAGCTACAGATACAGATAGGAACTAGCCTGGCTCACGAGTGTTAACCTGGCTCGCATTCTCAAGCCCCAGAGCTCCGGGACTGAGGCCTGGAGTACCTTGCAGTTCTTTCCTTTGCAGTGTGATCATGAAATACACCGACTTTCAGAATGAATAAGAAATCATCGAGCCCAGCTTCAGTTAAGGCTCTGATTTTTTTTTTAATATCTTCTTAAATGCTCTGAAGGGGATAAAGGCAATAATGGAGTTCCCATGATGCAGCCAGAGGATGAAAACCTGGAAGGATCCAGGACTGCAGGAGCTAATGGAGACAAGCCACGGGATGCAATGTTTTATGGTCCATGCTGCTGGTCCTGTCTTTGCTTTTTGAAAGCAAAACAAATTGAAGGGCTGGGATTTTAATTAGACTCCTGAAAGATGAAAGTGTTGCATGGCTTTGGTGGGTGGAACAGTCTAAAGGTGGTGCTGGCGCCCACGTCCTCAGTTGCATGTAGCCTGAGGTACCTTCTCCATCTCTGGTACCCGAAACCTTGATGGTCACAGCTGGGAGCAGAGAAGTAAGGTAAAGAGCGGAGCCCAATCACCATGTCACCAGAGACGTTCTGCTTCTCTCAGAGATGCTCAGCTTTTTAAAGCTGAGAATTCTTCCTGTGATTTTATTTTACTTAACCACTACAAATAAGTTTGGAGACTACTAATTGGGTCTGTTCTCATTTACAGATGAGGGCTACTGAGGCTCAGAGTGGGGAGAAGGAACCCAGGAGGTCGCAGCGTGTGAAGTGGAAGGAGCATGGTGGCTTGACATCCGGCCCCTGTTTGTTCCCCACTCATCCAGTCCATACTCAGGTTTCCTGTTGCTTATGATGTCTAACTCTCCACCAGCCCCGAACCTGCCTCCTGCTCCAGACCTCTCCACCAGCTGCCTGCTGCTGTCTTGCTGAGACGTCCGTGGGATGCTGTAGCAGCCATCACAGTGACCTAGGTACCTGCTGAACGACCACCTCGGTGGAGAGTCATTCCATCGGCCAGAGGCAGTAACAGAGATTTTACAGCAGGGCAGAGACAGTACTGGGGCAGAGATGGGGAAGATATTGGCTAATTTGTCTGCCTCAAATGCACACTGTTCGCCCTTAGTTTGCACATCCAATAGTGGTACTAAAGATGCTGATGGAGCCCCTTCTGACTCAGACTCTGGACCATCCAATAGGAAAATGAGACCTCTGAGCACTTCCTCCTTTGTGCCTAACACCTTCCCGTCAGTACAATGACCAAATCCTGCTATTGTGAGAGCCAAAAGACCTTCCATCTCATCTCCCTCCCTCTGCCTGCTCCATGGGACTTCTTCACCTCTCCTATGTTAATGTTGAAGGTTACAGGCTTTCCTGTGTATTTCTGTAACCAGGTATAAGTACCCAACACACATTATTGCTCAGCTCCGCAAATATTTATTGAAGGTATCAATGGGTAGGTATGTGGACTGATGGGCTATTCCAAAAGCTTTTTAACTAATCTCTGTTTAAAGTCATATCCCCCTTTAAATGTGACCTCCATTTTACCATTGGCTGATTCATCTAAAATACAAATTGCTGAGACACCCTCCTTCCTTGAAGGCCCTCTTCAGTAGATAACTCCCTGTTGTTCCAAAGCGAAGTTCAGGTTTCTACTGCAGCACACAGGAACTATGGTTGGCTTCCCCTCCAGATGCATGTCTTTCCTCAGAACCAAAAAGAACAGAATCCTGGTCCATGTGGCCAGTTCTTAAACTCAACACCAACTACATCTCTCTCAAAAACCATCCCATCTCCAGCACAGCTGTTGGGTGCCTGCACCCTGGGTTCCATGTTGCAAGTCCCATCACGATCACCCAGGAATCACTTTAAACACACCTCTTGTCCCCAGCATGAAGACCAGTTCAGTGACAATTGTTGGGAGGGAAGGAGGGCGATTCTGAGAAGCAAAGCCTGGGAGTCCCTTCCCAGAGCTGGTGGGCCAGCTATTCTCTGGCCACCTGCAGAGCATCATGATGCTGCCACCTGGCTTGTGGGCAAGCGGAGTCCTCCCCTGGCATTTTCTGATGGGGATTCCTTGTGTTTATGTCAGGGTAGGACAGAAGACAACAGGACAGTAGTAGATGCCTCCCAGCCCACTGAGAAGCAACAAAGAACAGCTGTCAAGCCATTACCACTGAAACCTAGCCAGTCTGCTTGATTTGATGGGTCAGCAATCAAATCCTGGCCCCATGCCACTGCATCACCTGCACAGGAAGAGATCAGATGGGAGGTGTTGTCCCCTGAAGCCAACCACGTGTCATAGGAAAGTACCCCTTACTTTATCCCTGATGAAGAGTGAGCAAGAAAGGGTCAGGGCACTCTAACAGGTAGGAAAATGCCTACAGTAGAAGCTCTCTCCTGCTCGGGAATAGCAGATATTGAAGCAGTAGCAAAATATAGCCCTTCAGGCCACTGATGGGCTTTGCAAAAACACAAGCCCAACTCACAGGGAAGGAAAGAAGCTGAGTTCAGTCAGGTTAAAGGGAGAAGTGCTTAGACCAAAGCATGGGAAATTGTCTTTTAGATCAGGCCATGTAAGAAGAAAACTGTGGGTTCCCTCGTCCTGGATTCAATGGGATGGAGGAAGCACCTGTCCACTGTGTGGAGCTCGGTTGCTCCTGCCAGGGACTCTCCTCCCCACCTCAAAGGAGGCTACAGAGAGAGGAAAGGAAAGATGTTTGGAGGTCACCTCAGAGCCTGTGTTCGAATCCCTCATGTGCCACTTACTAGCTATCTGATCTGGAGGAAGTTAATTAACCCTTTGAAGCCTGGCTTCCTTAACTGAAAGGAGAGACGATAATTCACTGATCTGAGTGTCTCAGATGGTGTCTGGCACATCCTAGATGTTTGGTGCCTCCTTCTACCCAGAGCCATCTGAGTCCTTATTCTCGAGCCCTTGGTGTCTCCTAAGCTTTCCCCCATTGGAGAGAGAAAGAGTCCACCCATGCAAAGAGGACGCTCAGGGTGATGACCCAGGAACAGCAGAGGTCAGGGTAACATGGAAATCTCACAAGAATATCATTAGAGGGAAAGCAATGGGCAGAGATCCCATAGTAGCCATCCCTGATCACCCCATAGTTGCGGTCAATCTTGTGAAATCTGGGGCTTATTGATCCTAAAAGAAGCCAAAGAAAGAGACTGAATATGAATAAATGCAATAAAAATGATTAAAGGAATTAGAAGGCTTGACCTATACGGGGGGATAACAGAACATAATATGTAGAAACTAGAGAACCAGAACCTGCGAGGATGTGATAACTTCCCATAAATATGTGAGACAGGCCCACATAAAAGAAGGGCAAGAATTATTTCAGGCAGCTTGGGACGCCATAACAAAAAGAAATGGCCTAAAACTAAAATAAGAGAAAGTTAAATCTGGGCCTTGGGAACATTGTGCTGGTGAGGTAGTTAGGCGACAAGACACACAGGCGATAGTGCAAAGCCACCTGAAAGTAAAAGCCACAGTTCTCCATGCTGTTGTCCCCGTTTGAGGGCTACGGCTCCCGTCAGGTCCCATCTTACTCGCCACATGGAACTGTTGCTTCCAAGTTTATGCTTCCAATTTATGATTAGTAGGAGCTCTGACCACCATGCTGCTCACACTCAGCCTCACTCTGGAAACAGGGAGATGGATGTAGATTGTTCCTGTTATATCCAGGCGATCTAGTGATGGAAGCCCGAAACCAGAGAGCCAGGGTAGCAGGGTTGAGTCTTGTGTGGCATGGCTGAGGCATGCAGCAAGAGTATGTGGGTGGGTGGACCATGGAAAAGCTAACCCCACTGAGTGCAAACAGACATGAGATGCAGAACATTATAGGGAGATAACATCAACTAACGTGGGGGGGGGGAGGAGATGGGGGAGAGAGAAATAGAAACTGGAAACTGAACCTGAACCTGTGGCCCTCTTGCATACTAGGCATAGGATCTACCTGATATACATATGTGTGTGTATATGTTGTGTGGGTGTATCTTAGAGAAGGCCCAAACGGCATTTTTTAAATATTTTTTTTTACTATTTTTAAAGTGGGTGTGTGTATGCACGTGTGTGCGTGTGTGTGTGTGTGTGTGTGTGTGTGTGTGTGTGTGTGTGTGTGTGTGTGTGTAAGTGCCCACAAGGCCAGAAGGGTCAGATCCCCCTGGAGCTGGAGTTTCAGGCATTTGTGAGCTACCCAGCATGGGTTCTGGGAACTAAACTCTGGTCCCCTGTAAAGTAGTGTTTCTAGCTGCCAAGCCTCCTCTGCTGCCGCAGGCATGCTCACTCTTATCTAGCATCTGCTCTCTGTGTCGGCAAGTTCTGCCCTCCACAATCGTGACCAACCACGGAGCACAGTTACATCTAAACTCAACTGTGCAAGTTTTTTTCTTATCATCATTCCCTAAACAATGAGGTGTAACATCTATTTACATAGCATTTTCATTGTATTTACATTACCTCACATACCACATTAGGGCTATAAATTATCTAGAGGAGCTTGAAGTACACAAGGAGACATGTGTAGGTTATATGCAAATACATATCATTTTCTACAGACTCCCTGAACATCTAGGAATTCTGATGTCTTAGGTGGGGAAGAAGCCAATCTGGCAGCGATACCAAGACTGACCTTGAACACCAGCCACCACTCACAGCTGGCAGGAGAATTCTGCCTGAGCACCACAGCTGCTGAGGGCAGCTCACCTCTACCTGCATTTAGGGTCAAGAATGTTATGTAGAGCAGCAGAAACTGAGAATGGGCCATTCTCTGTCTGCCCAGATCTCCTACGCGCTCCCATATGTCACTTTGGGAAAGCCGATTCGATCCTTATTTATTCATCTAATCAATAAATACATAGCAAGTAAAAGAAATGACCAAATTACCTGTGAGCTGCAATGGAGACATGAACATGTCTCCTTGCCTTGAAGGAGCCTGCTCTGGTGAGCATGGAGGACAACCACCTTCAGGCATAGAAGACTGCTCTAGACATGTGACACATGTTAACTGAGGGGTGATTATTGGGAACCTCAGAAGGGAAATGATTCTTCCTGTCTGGAGGCATCACAAAAGTTTCTAGAAGAAAGGTCTCATATGACCTGGATCTTGACTAGCAGAAGGCCATGTTGGGTATAAGGGACACCAGGAACAAAGATATGAGGCAGGAAAAATGCTGGCTGTCCTCAGAAACAGTGAGGAGCTGCATAAGGCCAGGGACTCAAGGTGTGGAATGTGGTTGAGGAGGTGCAGAGGAAGATGAGGGAGGAAGGAGAGCAGATGTGATCCGACTGTGCACACTAAGCCGGCTACGTGGCATCTCACCAACTACAGAAACTCTAGGTTCCCTGGGCTGTGAGCAATGGAGTCCGTATCTCAGGGAGAAAACCCGAGTTCTACAAACTCTTAGTCTGTTGCTAATAATAATGCCGTGGTCCAGGTCATTTGTTTTATTTGGTTTTTATTAACTTTTTAAGTTAGCATAAAAAGTAATGAGTTCCATTACAGCATTTTCATACATGTGTCTCATTATACCTTACTGTTACTCATCCCCCTCCCCCACGTTCCTCCCCCTCCCCTCCCTGGCTGGTCCTCTTCCTTCCCCTTAAAATACTCCAGATTTCTTGTCACATATGTTCTTTTTCTCTCTGTTCTTCCCTTCCTCTGCTTAAAATGTCTTTTTCTTTCATGGTTCCCTTCCTGTTTCATGCCACACATATACACTTATACATACATACATACATACACACACTCACACATGCACACATCTACACACATAAATTTAAAACTAAATTCCACATATGAGGAGGAAAAGTGATCTATCAGTCTGCGCACTTTGTAAAAAGACAAGAGGTATATGTGCTCCCTGTTCTATCCAAGGTTGAGTTGCACCTGGTGACAGCCTTCGTACTGTTCCTAAGGTAGAACAGGAGCATCTCCTGGAGCAACATAAGGAACCAGTGTGTATTTCCTCCTTCACTCTTCCGACAAAGCCACAGAGTCAGTCATGGGAACACCACCCTTATCTTACCCTAACCACCTCCCTAAGGCTTCATCCCTAAACACCAGACTGTGCCCCTCGCCTAATGCCTTAAACCCCAGCATGAGTTTCAAAGGGAACAAACCATGTCCAAGCCATAGCACATCTGTAGAATAGATTCGCTATTGGAGAGGCAAAACGAAGGCAGAGACCAGGCCGTGCAAACTCCTGGTATTCTCGTGGTGTGTGTGTGTGTGTGTGTGTGTGTGTGTGTGTGTGTGTGTGTGTGTGTGTGGTGTGCACATATGCATGTTACAGCAGTTCATTTCCTTAACCCATTCCTTTCCATGGGAAGCCCTCTGCCCCGTCCATCCAGATGAGATGGGCTCCAGCTTTCCTGGTCCCTGCCTCCAGCCTCCACTACAGCAGGAACCTCCCTTCACCCAGCACTGCTGTTCTTCATCCTATGACCAACCTGTCAGCTCTGCCAGCAAAAGGGGAGCTTCCGAAAGGGAGGGTTGTCATCTTCTTTGTCCACCTCAATATTCCCAGAACCTGGCCCAAACTGGCCCTTCAGGAGGGACTGGGTGACAGAATAGCATGTCCCTGCAACACTGTGCACACAGCGTCTTCCTTTCACATCCACATACATAAACACACTCCTTTTCAGCACAGATAGGTGCCTGTCCCCCACGTCACACTCCTGTTCTGAGCCCTATTCCCCTATCTCCAACGTAAATCATCCTAGACTGGCCTCTCGATCCCATTAAAATGTGATGAATTATTTTTGACTCGCATGCAGGACTCCATATTGGGCGATCTGGGCTGAAACACAATCTGTTTGCTGATATCAAAATGCTGCTGCTCACCCGGGGGATTAACACTCTGACAAAACCATTAGAAAGCTGATGGAGTAGCAAGGCCTCCTGAGCTTGTGGAGCCCTCATTCCTCAGCCTAATAAATGCCTTCCTCCCAGCTCCTTGTTCCACTCCTATCCATTCCCTGTTTCCTTCCTGGCTGGGCAGACCAGAGACTAGCTAAAGCCTTAGGCAGTTTGCCTCCTTGGCTTCACCACCCACCAAGACCCCCAGCTAAGAACTGCCCTTGTAACCCTGTGACTCTTCGGTGTTAACAATAAGTGCCTGACGACCAGGTAGGATGGGAGAGTTCATGCTGGATCGATACTTCCACACTGAGAACAATTGAAATACCGGATAAAACAACAACCGCCTTTACGAGGTATCAGGGACCTGACGAAGCAGAAAGAATCGGGAAAGACGCACTGTGGAGGGGCAGATGTTCTAGAATGGCCTTTCATCTGGGGCCAGTCACCTCCAGCTACAGGGTGAGAGGCCAAGAACTCGGACTTTGCTCACTGGATTGGTGCAGGGCAACAAGGAAGCCTAGTAGGCTTTGAACCAGACAAAGTTAAAATTGTGGACTTGGGAAGTCCACTAATTGTGGCCCTCTTATTCCTTCAGGTCACTTAGAGAGCTGTGGAGCTAAATGCCACAGAAGGTGAAAATAAATAACCACAAGCAGAAAGTCTATACTAAAAAAAAAATGAATACATTAAACAAGGTTTTTAAAGTGGAAAGCAGAGAGGTTGAGTTATCTGGTTTTGTTGTTGCTGCTGCTGATTTTGAAGTAGTCTTTCATGGGGAACAAAAGGACTAGAATTCAGGGTCTTCTATAGAAGGAATACAGCAATCTTCCCAGGCTCTCAATGAGTGTTGGCTAGAAAGAGGAGATCCTAAACTAATGCTTTATCAAGACGAAACCTAACTTGGACATGATTCAGTCTTTAATTGGATTAAGTTTTTTTTTTCCTACGTAACTGGCAAAAGAGTTGGTCTCTCCTGAGAAAGACTGCAGCATCTATAGTTTGTACAATGCTCAGCATTCAGTTCTTCAGAAACACCAGGCACATTTAAAGACAGACCCCGACGAGCAACTCCAGAACAGCAGAAGCTTGAGACAGTAGAAACGGGCCCCCGGGTCATTCAGAGAGCAGAGGTGGTAGAAGGAAGAGGCTTTAATGTGTTCATTTTGTTCAAAAAAAAATCCAAGAACATATGCAAACTAGATGAAAATGACAAATTCCACCAGCCAGTTGAGAACCAGAAAAAAAATCTGCTGGAGATTCTACAAGTACATGGCAAATACACTTCTTTGTAGTGTTATGTGAGAAAGAGTATAAAAGTGTGTATGTTCAGAAGTATGTGTCTGTGTGTGTATATACTTATACACACATTCACATGTTCATATATGCATATGAAGGCCAGAGGACAACTTCGGGTGTCATCCTGAAGTCTCTCATGGGTCTAGACTTCACCAGTTAGGCTAGGGTGGGTGGCCAGTGAGTTCCAGCAATCTTTATGTCTCTGCCTCCCCAGCACTGAGGTTACAAGAGTTCACACCATGCTTCATGTTTTTACATGGCTTCTAAAGATGAAACTCAGGTTCTCACGCTTGGCAGGCAAACACCTTACCAACTGAGCTCTCCTGCCAGTCTGGATAAAATCTTAAAGAACGAGAGGCTCATTAAAGGAGTATGGCAAAGTGGGAACCCCTAGAACTCAGGAACACAGAGCCAAGGCTGTGGCCCCTGGCTCTGCCTCTCTGAAGCTCGGAGAGTTTTGAGAGCTCATTTCAATTTCCTGAACCTGGATTTCTCCATTTCTCACACAGAACAATGAGACACACTCTGTTTAGTTTCGTCGTGCAGATAAAACTAATAACACACATAAAGGCTTTTTACAAATTACTAATCATTACACAAATGTAAGGTATCATTACTGTAATAGCCTGGCAACAATTCAAAACACGGCACGTCGGCTCCATCACCAGAAGTACGTTATGTCACTAGACAGGTAGTGGCGCGTCCTTGACGAATCGTTACAAAGGGTTTCCACCATAGACAGCTTAGAGACGAAATGATAACAAAACAGTCAGTTCTGCTATTTGGGGCTGGGTAATTCACTTTATGAGTTATCCCTGGACAGCTGAAAACTCCAAGTTAGATGTTCCCAGTGATCAGTAAACTTTTGGATCAACCCCTTCTTTCCCAGATGGTGTACACCCATGAAATACAAACTCTTACGAAGGCATGCCTGGTAAGATATCATGGACAAGGTAACTCTGAAGCAGGAATATCAAAATGCCTTCCAAAGCAGACAGCAGTAACACTGGAGTTGTTCGGCTTCTCCGCATCACTGCTTCCGTCTATTAGCACCTGTGACGGAGAGTGACAGACTAGCTTGTGCCTATAAGGATGGCTCTGCAGAGCCGCTCAGCTGAAGTGCCCTAGCTGGGAAGGGAAACAAGGTCACAAGCCCAACTGGCACAAAGTTCTCAGTCTTGTAGGGAAGATGTCATTTGTGCTTAAATAATGATAAGAAAAGATAGAGAGCGATGCAAGCGATCCAAGACACGCGGTTAAAGCAATGTAGGGAGATGTATAAGAGCTGAGCTCATCAGAGCCTTCTGGGCTTAGGTAACAACAGAGTTTGGTCTTGAGAGAACAGAATTACAGATCCCATGCAAAGGGAAGAATATGAGCAGAGACACAAAACTAAAATTGCAGGATGGGTACAGAACTGAGTTGGTTCTGACATGGGTACCATGGAAATGGAAATTTTTTTGAAGAAGTTAACATACGTTTGCTAGATATGATGCTTCATGTGCTACATATAGATTGTCCCCAGTGGTCCCCCAATAGTCTTCCAAAGCAGATGCAATAACTCTCACTACAACGGTAAAATGAGACTCAGAAGTGAACTAACGTAGCCAAGATCCTTCCGCTGATGCACAGGAGCAGAACTTGGGTCCTGCCTTCAACTGAGAATTATCATAGAGAGGAGGAAGGAGCAGAGGAAGACAGGGAAAAAAAAAAGAAAAAGGAACCTGGTCCTTCTTGGCCTCATTGGTTCATTATGACCATGCTTCGGCTCCTTCTCAAACTCACCAACAGATGGCAGCAGATCTAAATGTGGTCTGCCAGCAAAGTGTAGTCTGCGTCAGCTCCATCCCACCTGATGCCATTCCCAGTCACTGGAACTCTATTTACTCCTCTGAGATAAACCACATCAGGCAGGCACAGAAGAGCTTCCCTGACCACTGTGGTACAGAGAGGGAGAGTTGCCATCCGTCCCTTGTCTCTTACACTGTCAGCACCATTCCTTGAGCCTTTAAGTCCATTTTCACTAGCTCTAATTATTAGGTTGTCCGCATGGTCACTCAACTTTTCATATGCACTAATAATGTCTCCTCGGACTTTTAGAGATCAGTGATCAAATGCTATACTTCCTAATTATTTTTTCCTAACCATAACTGACAGCGATTTAGCATAGCGGTATTGCATATGAGCAAGCAAGAGGACCAATCAACCATTATTAAATCAAATGTGTATTGCATTTGCTTCGCTTTGATTTCTTCCCAAGGGGGAAACAAAGGAGGCTTGCCAGAAAGTGTTAATGGACTGGAAAAGTTCCGTGCTAATTTACAAGTCAGTGTTCCTGTCTTCTCCTCTGAGGTTCTTCCAGCTCTACACAGGGGATAACTGCCTAGCTTCACAGATGAACACTCCATGTCCGCTTTACCTAGAATATGGTAAGAGGCCCCACTGATATGGCAGACAGCTTATCTCTTAAGACCATTCCTCCAGCCTGGTCTACAAGAGCTAGTTCCAGGACAGGCTCCAAAACCACAGAGAAACCTTGTCTTGAAAAACCAAAAAAAAAAAAAAAAAAAAAAAAAAGAACATTCCTGCTCTCTTGGCTATCTGGTCAGAGTTGATCCATATGACCCCCAGACAAAAAATTCACAGCTTTATGCTTTTCCCTGCTGGTTAAGATGTCTTGTCTCACTGAGAGAAACAATTAATAAATGGGACCTCCTGAAACTGAAAAGCTTCTGTAAAGAAAAGGACATGGTCAACAAGATAAAACTACAGCCTACAGAATGCGAAAAAGATCTTCACCAACCTTACATCAGACAGAGAGCTGATCTCCAAAATATACAAAGAACTCAAGAAATTGGTCATCAAAAGATCAAATAATCCAATTTAAAAAAAAAATGGAGTACAGACCTAAACAGAGAACTCTCAACAGAGAAATTTAAAATGGCTGAAAGACACTTAAGGAAATGTTCAACATCCTTAGTTATCAGAGAAATGTAAATCAAAACAACTTTGAGATTCCATCTAACACCTGTAAGAATGGCCAAGATCAAAAACACTGATGACAACTTATGCTGAAGAGGATGTGGGGTAAAGGGAACACTCCTACATTGCAAGCTGGTACAAGTTGTTACAGCCCCTTTGGATATCAGTGTGACAATTTCTCAGAAAATTAGGAAACAGTCTTCCTCAAGACCCAGCAATTCCACTTTTGAGTATATATCCAAAGGATGCTCAATCCTGCCACAAGGACATGTACTCAACTATGTTCATAGCAGCATTATTTGTCATAGCCAGAACCTGGAAAGAACCTAAATGCCCCTTGACTTAAGACTGTACATTTATGCAGAAAAAAATAATGACAGCTTGAAATTTGCAGGAAAATGGATGGAACTAGAAAACATCATTTTGAGTGAGGTAACCCAGACCCAGAAAGACAATTATATGTACTCACTCATAAGTGGTTTTTAAACATAAAGCAAAAACAAAAAACAAACAAACAAAAAAAAAAACAGCCTACAGATCACAATCCCAGAGAATCTAGACAATGATGAGGACCCTAAGAGAGACATACATGGATCTAATCAACATGGGAAATAGAAAAAAACAAGATCTTCTGAGTAAATTGGAAGCATGGGGTCCTTAGGAGAGGGTTGAAGGGGAGGATAGGGGCAGGGAGGGGAGCAGAGAAAAATGTAGAGCTCAATAAAACCCAATTTTAAGAAAGATGTCTTGTCTCATAGTGTGTAGTATGTAATTTGGCCCTGAACTTTATTACATATTCACTAGACTATGTCTGTTTTGAATAATGGCCCTAGAACCTTAAATCGCTTTCTTTTTTAGGCTGTCTGGTGCTAGGTCCTCTGCTCTAATTTCCACCCATCTTCCCCCTTGGAGGCTGTCTAGTCCGTGGTACTGAATGCCATTTGCATACCCCACACTCCCCCACTCCTATCTCCATTTGAGACTGCTATCTCTAATTGGATATCTCTCAAGCAACTCTAATTCAACACTCTACAAGTGGAATTCTTATTTCTGTGCCTTAACTGTAAGCTTGTCACTCAAACCCCTTTTTACATCTCAATAAACAATATCCGTGGCTACCTGGCTGGCCCCTCTTAAATTCCTCATCCTTCATACAAGGTCTCACTCCCAAGACCAGTCAACTTGACTCCAGCCAGATCTGCTTACTTCTCGCTTTCCATTATCCCTGCCCTAAGCCAATGTTATCTCTATTGTGGGTTACTAAATGGTATTCTAGTGGGCAGGGACTGGGCAAAATGGCTCAGTGGGTAAAGCTGTTTACGTTTGTACATGTAAAGGTAGAAGGAGAAAACTGACCTCCAGTGTGGAGTCTCTCTGTATCATGCTTCAATGGTGATAACTCACTTTCAAAAAAAAAAAAATAAAATCAATGAATATACACTTCTAACATCAGAGTTGAGCTTTGTTTAATTGGTCCATTCAGCAGCCTGGGGAGCTTCTATTCTGCCTTAGTCAATGCTCTCAAATGAGCGCTGTGAATGAGCACCGTGGGTTCAGGCACCAAAGCAAAGTTGCTACCAGAAATGGATGCACAGGGCTGATGAAGCAGAGGCTGCGAGCAACGCGAGGTGGTGAACCCTGTCCGGGAACTCCTCACGGGAGCGCTTGACATTAAAGAGGTTGGCAGAGAACTTGCAGGGATCCAGCAGGCAAACACTGGGGATGCAACCTTCTGAGTATGAAGACAGTGATAGGCAAATGCAGCACGTTTAGAGAACTGAGGCAGGCACCGTGCAGAGTACTCTTCACACATCCCTGCAGGGGGTGTGGGCCCGAGAAAGGGTTTCAGCATGGCAGAGACTACCTACCCTTTATGCCAAGTGTCCAGTGTGGGAATCCAACCCAGCGTGGTTCAAGGAACATGATTATCTGTAAGTAGTGACAGTTTATCTGAGGGATAAAATAGAAGTCGGCCAGATTTTGTATTTTGTTTTATTTATTTGTTTGTTTGTTTATTTCAGATAGTGTTTTTCTAGGTATCCCTGACTGGCATGAAACTCACTAGGTAGACTAGACTGGCCTTGAACTCACTAGGTAGACTAGGCTGGCCTTGAACTCACAAATATTGAAAGTGTGGGACTAAAAGCATGGGGCATCACACTTGACTTTGGTCAGACTTGTTTTGTTTTGTTTGTTTTGTTTTTTAAGGAGGTTGCAAATGATGGTCCAGAGTAGACAGACAGGGCAGCGTGGTTAAGCCCCTAAATCAGAAAGGCTATTGGCATATTGAGAAACTCACATTAGGCCAGCAAGGACAGAGCTTGGTAAGAGAAGAGAAAAGACGTCGTCAAGAGCTACAGATGAAAGAGGTCAAGGCCAGGTGCAACCACACGCTAAACACACCAGCGTGCCAGCTCTCCAGGGAGTCTTCCATGGGCTCTCTCAGTTCCCTGCTCCCTGGAGATTAGCCTTGGCCTCTGGTTGACACCATCTTCTATCTGAGGAACAGCAAGGAAAGCCCTTCCTGCCACCCATCCGTCCTCCACCCAGCGGATGGCTACCAAGGTGACACCATTTCTCGCCTGCCAGGGCTCTGAGACACCATGATTTGCATTCCAATTTGACTTCTTTCCGAGGCTCCAGCCAAAGCTTGGAAATGACTCCCTTCTCTCGCCCTCACCAGCTCTGTTTTCCTTTTTCCCTCCCTCTAGCCCTGTGGAGGGGCAGTTTCTTCCTTGACACGCTGCTCCTTGATGCAGAGAAAAGTCATCCTTAACAGCAGTTTTATTGCCCGGTGATATTAACACAATGAAGGAAATCATTGCTAATTTTTATGAATTATCTCATCATCTGCAACTAATTAACAGCTGCTGCCAAAGCAGGCATTGGGCTTCCCCTCCGAGAGCCTTCACCTCCAGGGCGGCTCTGGTCACCCTACCCTCAGCATCAGGGAGGACCCCACACTCCTCTCCTCTCTACCCAGCAGCCTCCACACCCAGGTCTGCCTATGCCCAGCCTGAGGAGGCAGCCTGGAGCTGACCCCTACTCTCAGAGGCTGTGGGCTGCCAATGATTAGGATTCTTTAGGTTAGCTGGAAACTTTATTAAAACCCAATCTAAGTGAGCCACCACGGCTCTCTGTCCTTATTACTTTCCTTTGCCCAAACCAGGGCCCTCTGAGCTCTCTGGATGTGCCTATAAAACGGAGTGCACAAGCCAACAGCTACAAAGCATTTCATCAGGGGATCGCTCAGACCCAGGTGGGCAGTAAATACACAGAGGGGCCATGAGAAATGAGAGAGGACAGAACACAGCAGCCCAGGACGGGGGATGACGGGGAGGCAGATGACAGGAGACCCGCTGCGGCCTCAAGACAGGAACATCTCAGACCCAACAGGGATGTGGCAGACCCCAGCCAGAAAACACAGGCCTTGAAGGGGGGCTGTGCCCTTTGAGTCCCCATCTCCCCTGCCCCCCCCACCCCCGGCCACTCACACATCTGGGTTTTCTCCCTGCTGTATTCTTCTTGCCTGTACCCTGAGCTCCACTGACACAGTTCCCTCCCTGGCTCCTTCCTCCACCCCCACTCTCCTCTTCTTCTCCCCTGCTTCCTTTTAGTGATTTTATTCTACTACCCAAGGATCCTCTTTTCAAGTCCCCTTTCATGTGGCCAAGCCCCAGGCAGCCACTGGCTGGGTCTCAGATGAAGGCAATGGCTCTGAGGGGGACAGCACTGAAAGCATACAGAGGCCCAAGGCCAAGTCACCCCACCACAGGGTGGCCCTGCTCACAGCAAGCCCAGCAGGCAGGGGGCTCGTGAGGCTGTGACAAGCGCACAGAGGCCTCCTTCTAAAGGTCAAAGGCCTCCCAGCATGGAGCTGCACATAGATGAAAGGTCAAGCACTGGACATCAGTGTTGCAGGGAGGAAGGGAGCCCTGGGACACCACTACCACCACCACCACCACCACCCCATCCCCTCCATGTCCCCTGACAGGTCTCTTCTTCCTCCTTCAGGCGCCAGACACACAGTAACAGTTTCCCTCTTCCCCCAGCCAGCATGATTCAGGTGTTCTGGGATCTATTGCCTACTATGTAACAACCTGTTTCAGCCCTGTCCCTTCCCCTAGTGTCCAAGGCAGTGGGTATGTAGATGCCAGTGAGACAAACCCCAGAGTAGCCCAGCTTGACTGAGAGTCCTCTGAGTTACTAAGCAATGTTTAGTAAGCGTTGTCCTGATTCAGAATCTGGTACACCAAGCATGGTGCCTAGGCAGGCTGAACACTCAAAAGTTCAGATGGAGGATTCTCCATCTCCTCTGGTCCTTCTGAATTCCATCCCACTCCCCAAAGCAGGCCATAGAAGCTAAGATTCCCCTCCTCCCCAGAGTGAGCCGTAGTAACTACATTCCCTGGCCCAAAGAAAACCATAAAATACAGAACAGCATTTCAGTTCCTTCCTCTCTTAACACCCAGAGGGGCCTGAGGTAGAAGGACAGAACTAGGAAAGCAAGGAGGGCATCAATGAGGGGGAACCCAGGGCAGTGTCGGGGGTTGGCCTGAAAGTCCAGCACGTTATGCTGTCTCTGAGAGGAGAGCCGGGCTCTTCTCGGACGCCCAGAAGATAGAAACATGACACTTTGCACCTACATGTCTTAAACCAGTAGTGCCCAATCCATCCCCACCTCCCATCCTTTTCTGCTCCGTGGAGCTGGAGAACAAGCTCCAGTTGGCTGAGGAATTTCCACTGTCATCTAAGCCTGGTATCCCTGATCCCACCCCAGGGATCCTCCTGGGCTTACTTCAGAGGGCTCTGAAAGCCTGGGGGACTGCTGACAGCTGGGTCCGAGTGAGCTGTAAACACTGCGGGACGGAACAGTGGGAACCAGCTCCACTCTTCACACCCACTTCATGGTCCAGAACAACAAGCTCTCCATCCACTCTGTTCTTGAGATGTTTACTCAAAACATTAGACTTCAGCAGAGGCAGCAGGCAGAGAGGGAGGACGATCTCCACCTCCTACCCGCTGTGTATCCTTGAGTAGCTTACGCAAGATCTCTGGGCCTCAGCTTTGCCCTCTGTAAAACGATGGAAGAAGTAGTGGGGTTAAATCATCTCGAACACAGTGAGCACAAAACAAATATTCCACAAATGTTGCCATTAATGTGTAGTCAGTTCTGGTTCTACTAGCTGAAAGTCTAGCCCCAAACCTTTTTTTGCTTTTTAAGGCATTCTCTCTACCCTAAACCCTACTCCCTTGATCGCCAAGGACTAGAGCTTTGTAACAGCATCTCCCTGGCTTGGCCTCCTGCACCATCCACCAAGCTCCTGCTTGCTCTATTCTCCTGGCCCTTTCCTTCATGAAAGAGAAGTACCCAGTACATTTAGCAGTGCTAAATAAACAGCAATAATAATATATGTTCAGCCATTAGCCACATAAGTAATCAAAGATCACTGCCATATGATTCCTGCTTAAACATCATTTGGAATCTAATAAATAAGCAACTATAAATAAAGACAGAGTGCAAATTTGGCCCCTCCGAGCACAGCGGTCTCAGCTCTTATTTTTAGCCTAAGGTGCCTTCCGTGCCGCTCCTGCAGTTCAGTGCTAATTCCCTAGCCTCGCTCACTCGCTCTTTCTCTCTCTCTCCCTCCTTCCTTTCCCCTCCCTATGTTTCTCTCAAAGGAAATTTGCAGAGGTGGGGGTGGGAGCTACAATACGGTTTCTGTCGTAAAGTTTCACACTGGTCTGGGGCACACTATGGTCCTGTCAGCCTTCACCTCAGCTCCTGGTCCATGAGGCAGTCAGTAGCCTCAGGGCTCCATGGAGAAACACACCAGAGAGAAGTTTAGTGTAGGGAACAGAACACGGGCTGTGGCTCAAGAAATCCGGTTTAAATCCTTCATGTCCTACCTCTATGTGAGTGCCCTTCGTCTATACCCAAATACCGGGTCTTATCAAATCCACTCACAGAGGCCGAAATCACTGAATCATGGAATTTATAGGAAGTGATGCACACAGTAGGTGTTCAACAAGTGTGACTGCCACTCCAACTCCTGAATACCATCTTTCCGAGCCACGCCCACAGCTCATCATTCAATCCACTCTGGGTGGCAATGGTATGGGAAGGACAAGAAACTCTCAGTGCCAACATGCCCACTATCCCTGGACCACTGCGGTGGCCATCACAGCCTAAGCGCTTAGCTCTTATCCTTGTTTTTCATGACCCTGCCATCCTGTGTGTCTGACAACCTTCCCTTTTAACAATTAGAACATGGCCCAACACAAAATAATACCCTGTCTCCCTGTATCTCCCGAAATGCCTGGCCCCAAACATGACACAGTCATTTTACAAACTTCCAGGGGACAGAGGGTCAGGCTGGATCAGGCACAGTCACCAAACCTCCTACTGCCTCCCTCCCAGCAGTTGCTTCCTAGAGCACAAGTGGCCCTGTCCCCTCACTGGAAGGATGACAGGCGGAATAAGTGTCTGCCAGGACTCTGGGGAATATTATTTTCTCCAGGCCCTGAAGCAGGAAATAAACACATCACTCCATGCCGAGCCTGGCAAAGTCCACGTGACAGCCTCAGATAACATTCAGCTTGTAGACTACTCTGCCGGTGCCCCGACATGTGAGAAGCGGTGAGATTATTAAATCACTGTGATAAAGCACTTCCTGTTACACAGCACCTTCCTGGCTGTCTCTCGACTGCTGGCATGGGCTCAGTGTCTGTAATACCACCAACTCATGGGGTGACTCCTATCACGGAGGAAAGAGTTTGGCTCCAGTGGGCTGGGATACCTGGTTCTCAAGCAAAATGAACAAGGTCACTGGGAGTCCACAAAGAGGGCTAAAGTCTGAGCTGCACAGAGTTTCCAAGAGTCTTCTACATGGGACACTGTTCACAAGAAGGATTTTCTCTGACCCAGTCCTCTACCTCAGAGGCTAACCGTAGCCAGTAGGTAGAATAGAGGCCCTGAAGACGCCCATACTCTGACTTCCTAAGACTGTTTCTTTCCATAGAAAATGGGGCCTCACATTACCATCCCTGACTTCAAACTCTACTACAGAGCTACAGTATTGAAAACAGCTTGGTATTGGCATAAAAACAGAGAAGTCGACCA